>NC_026476.1:564694-670453 GCF_000240135.3 Fusarium graminearum PH-1
GATACTCTCGAGATGGGTGAAGAGGAAGCCGTCGCCCACGCCAAGGAGTCGATCAACCGGCTCCTACAGACTGGCTTCACCGCAGCTGGTCAAGTCGTCAAGCCTGACGGCTCCATGCCCGCGGTTGAAGTCTCTTCGCCTCGAAAGAGAGGTACCCCCAAGCGCAAAAAGTCAATTGCTATGCACATTAAGCCTGTTTCGGCCCCAGTCTTTATGCCAGAGAACACTCCTCTTAGCCCAACCAAGGGATCTCCCCGACGACGTAAGGTGATGGGAGCTTCCAAGAAGAGCATCAGCTTCACGCCGGTGAAGATGCTGAAGAAGAAGGGCGGAGTGAGATGGAGGGACGATGAGACTGAGGAGGGTACACTGGTCGACTTTTCGCAGACGCCCCAAAAGTTCAACTCATCGCCGGCGATGCCTTCACCTGAGAAAGACATCGTTGCGCCCCCGATGCCTTCCTACCTGGAGCCTGAAGAGTCGAAGATTGATGAGTCCAAGGTCGAAGATGAGTCGAGTCCCAGGCTCGAGGTTCCAGAAATGTCCAGCTTTGGAGGCGCGAAGCCAAGCAGGTTTCAAGCTGGATTCCTGGCAAAGGGAGCTAGGCCATCTCTTGCCGGCGGGTCCCCCCAAGCACCAAACTTGAGCCTCAGACTGGGTTCAGTATCTCCCGACGTTCAGCGAACACCACCCTTACGATCATTAGATGTCACTAAGAGTGGCAACTTTTCGCCATCGCCATCAGGGCTAGGTATTCCACGACCTATTCGACACTTTAACAGAGTGCACGACGAGAACAACCCTCCTGGTTCAGGATCGGATTCGGAGACGAGCACCATCGACGCGCGAAAGCTTCAGACTGCTCTCCGCACAGCCATGAAGGAAAAGGCTCGTAGAGCGAGCATTTTGGCTGGTACAGGCGCATCCAGCTCTAAGCGTGTCTCTTCTATGGGAATGCTGCCTGAACGAAGCGCACCCCGACCCAGTTTGTCTGGGCCTCTCGCCAGCACCACCAACGGCATCTCTCGACTCCGACGAGGTAGCGCCGAGAGGAGAAGAAGCCCACCAATGGCATGTTTCTCCAACGACTTTACCATTGACAGAGCCTTGACTCAAGGTCAAGCTAGACGCATGAACATGAGCAGTACTCGCGCATCAGAAGTTAATGGTGGAAGCCCCCAGGGCAGCATGACCAGCGGCCCTGCCCGTCGGATTACTATCGGTACCGGCTCAGGAGCTGCGCATCGCCGCCAAGTTAGTGCCGGAGATACATGGCGATGAGGTGACCTGTATAATAACGCTCGTGGATTAAATTGCCTTGATGTATAGGCCTTGGATGGGAGTGTGTACTTGATTTGTTTATTAGCCTGGAGTTTACGGCTGTGGCGTTTGGCATTGCATGAATCTATATAGATTGGAATGATACGGCATTCTTAGTTAGTGTATGAACATATTTTGAATCGCATCACTCAAGGGTATGGTATCTCGGTGCGGGGGATTTGGACATGTGACTGTATGATGTCGGTTGGATTGGCTTTTACCTTTGCACCGATGCGTTTATGTTGAACGTCTTCCTATCATAACTCTGACTTTGATGGAGGCTTACCACCGCTGAGACCACTTTGGTCAGATGGTAGATTAGAGGGAATGTGGCCATCATACATAAAGAATTGTGAGGTACAATTGGTGGTTTCTCACGATCCTCGGAGTTGAGCGTACGGCGACTCCAGGAGGCAACCTCATTCTCGCATTCATAAGTACTACCTACTCAGCAGCTCACTTCTTCTTCCTTTGGCGCCCTTGGATAACACTACTCTCTTACATCGAGTTTCGATACCAAGCCTACTTGTCAGCTACTTTGCCCATATACACCATAAGGTTCAAACATAACAATTTAACTGACCGCTTCCAGAGTATCGAGCACAGTCGCTCATTAAACATGTCTCCCCATCTTATCCGTTCCTTCGTTCTCGCCTCGCTCTTCAGCGCCCTCATCAACGCAGAACCATGCAAACCAAACGAAGTCATCGACGACGTCGAAATCTTCACAACCACAACCACAACCACCACCGCAACAGCCCAAGTAACCCACTCCTGCATCGACAACAAACTAAGCCCCCCTCCCAAAGACCTCCTCTGCGGCGTAGAAGGAAACTCCTGGACGCGTGATGATTGGATAGAAGACGAGACGAAATTTGATGGTGACGAACTAGACTGTCTTGCAAGATGTTTTAAAGCGCGAAAGGAGGGAAAGGACTGCGTGTTGTTTGAGGTCCAGAAGGGTGCCATGTGCTGGTTGTATGTCACTACTGATCATCAGCTTGATCACTCGGCTGTGGTTAGGTTGTATGAGCCTGGGTGTTTTTGTGATGTGCCTAAGAGGGTTATTGCAGGAAAGGAGATTTGAGAGTCTTGTCTACCAAGCCGAGTAAATTGAATCACCTGACCTAGACTAATTGAACGTAAAGTAATCATAATGATCTGCTGAGCAAGATGAATCACTGCTGAGGTTGAGAATCTGTAGGGGCGTGACCTGCTCAAGTTACGTGATCCAAATCAATCTATATAAACTCGGCCTCTCCCCAAATTGATTTGTTTCCCTTCTTATCATTTTAACTTCTCGTGGCTTGCCTGTCGCCCCTCATGACTGTTTAAGCGGTCACGTTTGAAGTGCTTGCAGCTGTGTTGCTGGACCTTATGACATACAGTGGCCACCTTTTTATTTTACCAATCCATAACTGACAGTCCAGGAAAGGAGATTTGAGAGTGTGGGATTCGTGATGAGGTTTGATGAATGGCTGCTGGTGCTTGGAGAGGACTGGTTTGGAAAGAATGTGATGGGCACAACTCGAATTAGGTTTCTGGGGTATCAGTGATAAATGTTTGTTGACGCCGCGTCTTACTTATAATATCTGAAAGACGATGAAGCATCCTCAGGGTATTAGGAAAATTGACCGCTAGGAACATAAGAGATATAACTATTAGGCCAGTTTATGTTACTTAGACTAGACTTCTTAGACTACTTATTTTTATACCCTAAGACTTGAGAGGCCAGCTTTTTTGCTACCTACTAGAGCATAAATATGCTTATTGTGTCTAACCAAGGAGGCAATGATATGTCGCTCTTAATCATCCATGTAACCGAGCTGACTTGGGTATTCGATTGCCTGCGGCTTATATCGACTCAGGTCCAAGCTAGTCCAGACTATCGATTGTGCTTACCTGACATGTCCTTCGGGGAACTCCTTAGCCTATCAAGTTGGATATAGCTTCTTAGGATGTTTCTTCTTTCGGGAGGCTTGAAAAGACGTTGAGATCTGTTGACGAATCGAGTAATGGGGTCAAAGTAGAATGTAACAACAGTAAGATGACAGTCCGGGGAGCGGCCAAACACAAGTTGTAGAGGACACGCTTGTATAAGAGACGCATCTTTCTCTTTGTATTCATTGGGTTCACGTTCACTAATTCATCTTTTGTCTTGAATTTCTCAGTAATCATCTGAGATGTCTCGCCATCTCGTTCGTTCATTCATCTTGGCTGCGGTCCTCAGCCCCCTAGTTGATGCAGGACCATGCAAGGCACCGGAATTAAGCTCAACTATTGAGTAATTCACTGCCATCTTGGAATCCTCGACCGAGTTACCCACTACAACAACAGAAGCCATCATTCTTACCACGACCGAGGCAGCCGAAACGACCACTGCAGCCGTCCCTTGCATCGATAACAAATTCAGCCCTCCCCCGAGGGTCTGGTCTGCGGCGCGGAGGGAGTTGTCATGGGAAGGCCCGATGGCTATATAGGAGGTGGCCGTAGCGAGTCAGAACTCACATGTGCAGAGGATTGCAAAAACGACCCAGACTGCAAATTCTTCTCTATCCAGGTGGGCGTTAACTGCCAGCTCTGGTCCAAGAGACTGTCCCCTTTCTCGCCCCCAAGTCCTTGGAAGTGGTACGACATTGGTTGTTTCTGCGATATTCCTGAACCCATGCCCCAGGTTACGCAATCTGCTTCTTGAAGGATATCGTGATGGGGAGTGATGGGATGTTTATGGTTGCTTGGGGAAGGTTTGAGGAAGGGGATATGATGACGATAACTTCACTTCTTGATACAACAATGGATTCAGAAATGGCGTTATTTTGAACAAGTTAAGTTTGATGATGATATATGATATACTTCACTATTGTTCCAGCTTCCAACAGTGATACTCGGCCAAGTGACTTCCCATGAAAGACGGGCACAAAATAACAGGCAATATCTTGGCTTACTCATCATTCCCGAATAACAATCCAGCATAAACTTGTCCGTCCTTTCTGACCAAAGAAATGATTCCTCTAATGTCAGCCACAGGAGATAATCTGCAGTAAGAAACTCCGATGATTACGTGGCTGGCAATGCTAACATGTCATTGGCTTTCGGCGATAAGCCCCCACTTTTGTCGTGATGCTTCATCGGTGTCGGTGATAAATCGTCTCTGAAGGTTTCGGAGATAACGTACTTTGGCTAGCATATGTGAGTTGGAACATCTATAAGAATGATATGAGGTCCTGGTTTAAAGTCTGTATCATCAATATCACACTTTATCACATAGACACTCACACAACAAACTACACATACCCAACACACCACAACAAGTATCCAAATGTCTTCACCAGTTTGGTTCATCACAGCAGCTTCATCAGGCTTCGGCCATGACATCGCTCTTAACGCCCTTAAACTCGGCCACACAGTCATCGCCACAGCACGCAGTACATCCCGTGTCCAAGATCTTGCTGACGCAGGAGCCCACACCCTCGCCTTTGACGTAACTTCCTCCATCTCAGACCTCGAAGCCATCGCCAAAGATGTCTACGCCAAACACGGCCGCGTTGACTATCTCATAAATGCCGCCGGGTACATCCTAGACGGTGCAGTTGAAGAGGTTTCCCCGGAGGAGCTGTACAACTCTTTCAACACCAACGTCTTTGGTATCTTCAACACTATTAGGGCTTTCCTCCCGGGCATGAGAGAGCAGAGTGTTGGTGAGAACGGACGTCGTGGAACGGTTGTTACCTTTGGAAGCATCGGCTCTTGGAGTGGTGGCGCGACATTCTCTGTCTACTCCATGGCTAAAGCCTGCGTGTCCTCTCTCGCAGAATCCCTACGTGAGGAACTAGCGCCTTTCAACATCCTCGCTTCAGTCGTTGAACCAGGATATTTCCGCACGAGCTTTCTCAACCCTGGCGTCAAGGTAGTCACTAAGAATCGCATGGATGTTTACAATGATGAGAAGACGCCCACGGGTATGACGCGCCAGGCTTTGGTGGCGACGGATAACAACCAGCCTGGAGATGTCAAGAAGGGAACAAAGGTCATTGTGGAGATCCTGACGGGGACAGGCGTTGGAAAGGGAAGGGAAGTACCTGTGAGGATTATTCTCGGCAGTGACGCGGATGCGTTTATTCGGGGCAAGATTGGTGAGGCGCTCAAGATTCTGGATGATTGGAAGAGTGTGACTGTGAGCACAGATCACACAGAGTAGGGGTGTCAAGAGACTCAACATTGTAGAACTAGAATATTTCAAATCAATATAAATTTCCTTGACTATGAGATGTATAGCAGTCTAGTGGGTAGCCTCTCAAGTCAGGGTATATAAATACGTATAGTTGAGTGATGAATAAAGCTTACAGTCTTTTGTCTTTTTGATACCACTTTTCTCTTGCCATTTCTTGCAGTCTTGCTTCTTCACACACACACACACATACGCACACGCAATCCCAGACAGGCAGACACAACAAGAAACAAGTCTCGATCGCTATGGCTGTGACTTCTCAACCGCGGCCGCGGCCTCTTTTTGTGTACGGAACGCTTAGAGCGTTGCCCCTTCTTGCTTGGGCGTTGACCGGAGACGCTGCAAAGACCAGCGCTGTGGCAGACTTGGTGCGCCCAGCCAAGGTCCACGGCTGTGCAAGATATTCCACCCACCATTGCAACTATCCGGCAGTCATTAAGCAGGACGACCACGAGGTTGACGGGTACGTTCTACTTCTCAAGACCAAGCCGCAGAGGAAGAAGCTCGACGACTTTGAGGGTGAGGCCTACACACCTACAGCTGCCCTTGCGACACTCGATGACGGCACCACCATTGAAACAGATATCTATCTCTGGGATGGTAATCCAGAGTCCCTGTATACGGAGCCGGGCTGGGATCTGGACACTTTTGTAAAAGAAAGACTAGAGGATTGGCTAGATCTGTTTGAAGGCATGGAGTTGGTCGGGGAATCCGATACAGATTGATGCAATGGATGGCTGCCAACTTCAGACCTCGAGATCCCTGCCTCGCCCAGAGCCTCAGGGGCCTAGTGACCGGATTCATCTATTTCGCAGACATTTAAACGGTACGGCTTATTTATTTCTCTATAGCAGGGTATTAACAACAAGTATGGTGACACTGTGATCACCTACGAGAATCTGCCATAAGCACGTGACCCGTTCAGAATCACGTAACCAATATTCATCTACCTTTCCGCACCCTCCCGCTGAATTCTTTCCCTTCTTATCATTTCCTTTTAGACCTCCGTGACTATTTCAGCGGTCGCATTCGGAGTTCTACAAAATGGATGAATGCGGACACCGGGCCCCCAAGACCTCAGGCTATTGGCGAGGCAGGGCTCTTGAGATCTGACGTCGCAATCAGGATGACGCAGCCATGGCAATTCGACGAAAATCAGCCTTGGGTGCCCGCAAGTCTTCGAACTGTTTGCTCTATTCCTGAAACGATCAAGACGCAAGGACAGTTAAACTTGCATCCCGGCGAAGAGGGATTCCTCACTGGAGAGAGTTCGGACGGACTATGGGGGGTTGCAACTTTCAAACGAGAGAGCCACGAAGAAGCGATCAATGGTAGGTGTCTACAAAGCCATCGATTGACACAAGCTGATTCAACCGTACAGTTTTGATACCTATGAACCGAATCATCAAGGGTGCGCCCTACCGATCGCTGCAGGATAAGCTAAATGATCGGCCCCCGACAATGAATCAGATAGCAAACGTCCACCTGGACCCTCCATGGACACATACGTCCGGCACCTGGAGAAACTTCCAAAAGAACATAAGGCCAATCCGGTCCCGTGGTCTCCCGAGCAGACTCGTCGATACAGTTTTCAATCACCCAGTCTTCGCAGAACAATCCAGACTTTTATTGATGGCTTTACCCAACCAGCCCGACAGTGGATGTCAAATGGCAAGTTTACCCTGCGCGATGCTTATCCTACGACCCATTACGGCCTCCTACCCGACCAAGAATTTCCAAGAAATTTACGTTCGATTCTATACAAACATGGCAGGCTTCGATCCGGACGTCGTGGGTGTATACGTTGGCCAATCTCAAACCTCACTTTGGGGGCAGCAACAAGACCATGATGGCAATACCGATGGCTTGCGAAACAAGAGTCCGCATTACAACATTGCTCGGTGCACCTCCAAAAACTGCCGCTACGCCGTGCCGATTATCTTATTCGATCGCACCCAGACTCTTGACTCGATCTGGATGCCGTTGGTGTTTGCGTCGGCCATCATCGCCCTTTATCTTCTACCTCAATCACATGTCTACTGGCCTCAGGGTGTCGGAAATATCGGCTGCGGGAAGCGTAAGGGATGAAATTTGTAGGCCGATTTATACTACTTAGAATAGACCTTTAGACTAATGTTTTTATCTCAAGGCTTATGAGGATGATCTTACCCTTGATCCCTGTGGCGAATATCTGTCAGCGTAATAAGCATGATTATAGCGTCGGATTCGGCTAGTCAAGCTGTCCAGGCCATGGTCAGATGACATGTCTCTGAGATTTGCAAGAAATCATTGCAATAATCAGCCATCCACCTGTTTCCTAATCGAGTCAGCATCGGACCCCGACATTAGACCGGCGGAAACTCCGGATAGTAAGCACAGAGGATCAAGATTAATAAGGAGAGTCTACAAATATTATTGAAATCAATATAAAAGATAACTCTCTCGCAGCTAGTTTAAGTTGATCCAAAAACAATAAACACATCATATCAACCCATTACAAAACAACATCATGTCAGAATACAGCCCATTGGCGATAGGCCTCAAGGTCTTTTCAATTTTCTCCATGGCCACAAGTACAGCAGATGTCATTGCCGGACATAAAGCTCTTATCCCAGCCTCCGAACGAGCCCTACTGCCGAAATCAACACTCTCTGTGGTGGACAACCAACTGCGTTTCCTAGGAGCGGCATGGGGAGGATACGGGGCACTCCTGTGGTGGGCCAGCAATGACCTCCAAGCGAGACAGACTCCTCTAGCAGTACTTGGAGCTGTTATGTTTATTGCCGGTATCGGTCGGACCACCTCGGGATTGACTCTTGGTTGGGGTGCACCGTGGCTCAAAATTGCGGCAGGTATCGAGCTTGTTTTCCCACCTCTGATTTACCTGTTTGGGTTCTAGATAAGATGTATCTGGCGGAGGAAGATGAAATGGTGAAAGGATTTACTCAACTCTAGAGCTACATTGGGATTAGAACTTGGAGTGGTTTACTCAGTCGCTATACTCTCAGATTTCTTTGGATAGATCAGTCGCACAGATGGAAAGAGCATGGCTAATGGGATTTTACTCTCCCACGTTGAACGAAGTTCTTTTTCATGTGATACTATGTGTAACACTGGTCAAATCTTGAACAGAAACCTCAAACACGTAGCAAGAGGCTGTATGACAAGGTAAGACACGTATAACTGGCCAAAGATACACAGGTCAAGGCCGACCTTTATGCAATAATCCAGCCAACCAACTTACTTAGTTGACGAGCTACATGATGGTCATACTGTTAGAAGACATTGAATCCTCCGTGTAACTCGGTGTTGCAAGGGAGTATATTGGAGAACGACTTTGACTGATCGGTCCTGCCTTACTTCACCCGAGTACCTTCCCGAGTAGCCCCGAGTCTTTCCGACACTTCCTTCCACATCACCGTTGCCTACTATCAGTCTCTAAGAGAACCCCAACTCAACTTGAACAAACCATTTCTTGAACTCTTTGGCAATCGCCCATCATGGAAGCAGGTGGTCTCGCATTAGGGGCTGTCTCCCTTGTCAGCCTTATCAAAGATTGTGTCGATCTCTACTCCATGTTCAAATCGGCACAGAACTTGGATAAAGATATAGTCGCACTGGAGATCAAGCTAGAAATCGAGAAAACTTTGTTTTTCAAGTGGCCTGAGCGAGTTGGCTTGTTCAGGCAAGACCAAGAGGAGGCCATATTCAGCGATGCACGAACTCGAGATGTTGTCATGGGCATCTTGAAGAAGATCCGCGATTTATTGAGTGATGGAGACACATTGCAAAACACCTATGGATTGCAGAGTATCATCTCTACAGATAAATGCGGCAACGACATGCTATCAAACGACAGTCCTACGTGTATCAGCCAGTTTCGGCAAACACAACTATTTGAGGACTTTCGGAGATTGAACTTCAGAGACGCCTTTTCAGGAAATCGTTCATCAAAGCTTGTCAACATTGCCAAGAAAGTCAACTGGGTTATCGGCGACAAAGAAAAGTTCAATCGTCTCATTGCGGATCTCTCATACTTCAACAAAAGACTGATCGAGTTGACTCCTGGATCTACATCTTTGGGCGCGGAAGATCTTCATCACATTCGAAACATCCCAAAATTAGATGAGATCGTGGAAGCATTACAAAGCAATCAGTCTCATCAAGAAATAGTCATCGAAGCCCGGTCGAACGCTATACAGTCTCGCGTACTGGATTGCCTCTGGTTCCGATGGCAAGACGACCGAAGACTTACAGTCAAAGAAGCCCACGCAAAGACATTCTCATGGGTTCTCGACCCCGAATCTGAGAATGAAACATGGGGCCATCTTCCGACCTGGCTGAAAGGTGGCTCTGGGATATACTGGCTCCAAGGAAAGGCTGGAAGTGGGAAATCGACATTGATGAAGTTTCTTCATGACGATGAGCGTACACAAGAGTATCTCAAACTCTGGGCTGATAAGTCGGAACTCATATTTGCAAGCTTCTTCTTCTATGCCCAAGGCCAGTCTGAGCAGAAATCCCAAGTTGGATTGCTGAGGAGTCTCCTCCACCAGGTACTGAATCACGATCCTACTCTGACGAAAACTGTCCTTCCAAATGCCTGGAGAGAGGCATGTCGTGACTACCAGAGGAAGGCTGAAGATCTATCAATACCTTCCGTGGCGGAAATGACGAAGGCATTGAAAGACATATGTAAATTGTTCCAAGTCACCAAGAAGATGTTTTTTCTTATCGATGGCTTAGACGAATACGAAGGGGACGACATCGAAGTCGCTGAATTTATCTCTGGACTTGGAGAAGTATCGAATGTCAAAGTACTCGTTTCAAGCAGACCCCACTCTACGTTCTTCAGAGCTTTCAGAGGATCGCCCAGCATGGACCTCCCACGATTGACAAAGCGGGATATTGTTTCTTACATTGATGACACTGTTGCCTCTCACCCTTACATGAAAGATCTTTCTGTAATGGATCCGAATGCAGCAAATTCAATAACCACGTCCCTCGTCGAAAGAGCTTCTGGCGTATTCCTCTGGGTTGTCCTAGTCTGTCGATCTGTTATCGAGGGCTGTGATGAACATGAAGCAACTTCAGATCTTCAAGCACGTGTTGACGAATCTCCCAGAGAGGTGGAGGAGCTATTGAAACGAATCATCGAGACAATTCAACCACGCTGGGAAGATGAAGCGATGAAGATCATGCACCTCGTGTACACGAACCAAACTTGCCCAACTCTCCTTCCTATATTCGGTCTGCACCTTATTTGCGAGCAAGGTTACAGCTCAGACATACATTCGTCAGAGATCAAAGCCTGGGGGCCATACACAAGAGAGGAAACCGAATCGAGATGCAGCATAATGGAAGCAAGGCTGCGAAGCAGATGTCGTGGTCTCATCGAAGTAAAACGTCTTTCGGAGAACCTGGACACGAGTCGGTTCGATTGGTTTGATCTCGGAGATGACAATAGGCTATCTATTCGCAATTGCACTGTCAACTTCATGCATCGAACCGTCTATGACCTCCTTTCGCAACAGTCTGTCTTTTACCGCCATTTCGGAAAGATTATAGAACAAGGTTTCAATAGTTACTTTGTCTTGTGCAATCTTTGGTGTCAACTCGCCGCCACATGCCATCAATACCAGTCATGCAGACTACCGCATGCTGAAAGCAAGCCCTGCTTACGGATAGGTTGTTTGAATTACGCTCGTATGATTATTCGTCGCGGACATAGTCATGGGTGTGCACCAGATATCCTTCTACATTGCGTTTCGAGGATCCAATATGTCTGTGGAATATTCCTACACGATGAGTTTTTTCGCCATACAAAACATGTCCTACATGATTGGAAATGTCGAAACTATTACAGCGATATGTCAGCCGTTGTCGCTATAGCTGCGGAATGTGCATTGCATAAAGTAATCCAGTTTGTGTACGAGAGTAATGTCTCTCTAGATCACCTTTTGTATCAGCCACTCAGTCTAGACTCGCTGGAAAGTTGCCAGTATGGAGAGAAGCAAGAAGCAGGAAGTCCTGACTGCCAAAAAGATCAATCCTATTATAAAATTGAGACCGAGCAAGGGGCTCTAAACATTAAATCTCCTTTAGCTTTTCATTGTTTGTTGACGCCCTTTCTACGCCAATGTTGTCGTTATGTTTACTATGTCGCAGAGGATTTGGACCGCCTGCGAGTAATTGAGTTCATACTGGAAAACGACAGCCTTGACTCACGTGAGACCAAGGCGCTTCTGGACGGGTTTGATGTCCTTTGTGACCGACAAGGGGAGCACTGCCATGAAATTTGGAAAGATATCCAAACGTTTCTTCATTCACGGCTAGGGACAACTCAGTAACAGAAGCCAGCAAAGCGAATGGCGCGATTATTGAAGAATATAATCGACTTGTTTCATAATCTGAATCTTGAATTTGAGCTTGTTGTACCTCATGTCCTCCATATATATCTTGATACTATCACAAGTCTTCGGTCTAAACATCACACAAGCAGAGCTTCAAAAACGACATGTCTATATGTAGTTCCAAGTAATCTGCGAAACCCCATCCTCAATCCTAGCAAGAACCTTGAAAGCAGCCACAGACAAGTCCAAATAGTTCTCATCAATACCACCATCGGTTGAGTCCACAACAGTCACTTCAACCCATCTCTGCGCAGGAGTCTGAATATAAATCTTCTTTCCGCAGAGACTCATGTCGAATCTGCGCTTATCAAGAGCCGCGACGAGTTCGCCATCACGGTAGACTTGTCCACATTTACCAGGAGATTCGCCTTGGTAGTAGTACGATGCAAAGCCCTTGTATTTTTCCGCAGTGACTGGAGTCTTTATAATCGTCGTTTGCGTTGGTTGGGATTGTTTCTCTGTAGTTTTCGCTTGCGTTTCTTGAACGACGGTTGCTGGGACAGGTGGTCCTACGAAGACGGGTGGCTTCACAACGGGGCGTGTTTTGACTCCTCGAGCGTCAAGGTTGGGCGACGGTGTCGCAACGACGCCAGGAACACCGACAGCCAAAGCGACGAGGGCAGTAGATATTTTGGAGAAATGCATTTTGGAGGACAGGCAAATTGGCTCGCAAAACTCATGCCAGAAAGAAGAGGAAACCGGAATACTTATAGAAAGGCTCCAAGCCACCTCATCGAAGCTATCAAGAAGCTAATCGGACTATCGAAAACTAGCACTTAAGCATGCTATGTGGCTCAGCTAGGCTTATAACTATTGGCTAAAATACGCCAAGTCATCTCGATTGCCAGGTTTCCCCCTGAACTATCTCAGCCACCATATTTTATACCTAGGGCTGAAATTCCAGCTTCAGTCACGAGCAACCACTCGATCTTGATTCTATTATTAGACCGGATTGAGCTTCTCCCAACAGCTAGGTCTAACTAGATATCTGGTGTCCTAGAGTGTTTCTAGACAAGAACATATTTAATTGCTTCTTTCCACCAACGCTTTTAAATCCTGTACGCAACGTTACTCCATAACTCTTTGCTTATACTTATAAAGCGTTTGCTTCTCTAATACACCTTGCGTTACTATGAGCACCTATTGAATAATTAGGGATCCATATCGAGCAATATTTGAAGCGATACTGGGTTGATGGATGTTGTCGTGGAGCATCCTGCACAAGTCATCATAAGTACCGGCTCTGCATCGATGAATGTATTTGGAGGCAAGGCGTTTACCATAGCTTGAATGATCACATCATACGTTCTATAATGCGATCATGATAAGTAGAGGCTCTTGAAATAACAACTGCCACGATGCCACTCAAGCAGATTTCCTTTTCTGGCCCGTCGAACTCATTTGTTGTAACTACGCTGTAGTAATTGAGCAGACCAGATAGAGGACCAACTAGTACGACTTGTTTAGGCATGTTGACTGAACCAACTGTGACTTATATGACTATAAAACTCCGGAATTGGAGTCTATAACTTGGATGGAGATTCACGAAGAGGTCCTTGAACTTGATTAGATATATCCCCACTTCCAGACCCTGCATCCTGGTGATTTCAGTTGCTCTTCCTAGGGCTTATTCTATCCGCCCATAAACTCATAGTCTTTATCATACCCACCATGGATATTCTTCAATTCACAGCCAGGATCAAATTTACCACAGAAAGGTATTGTTGACCCGATTGGTAAGCTTATCTTCATGCCACGCATCAATCTTGCCCTACTCCCCACAGGTCCTTCTGACACCCACTTAGATCGAGCCACCTGGTTATCACCGACTGTCACTTGCATTAAGATCGGTTTCACCGAGGGTGATCAGTTTAGTGTTGCTCCCGGACCTCTTCTTGAAATCCTTGAATCGGAGATAGTCTAATAAGGCGTGTGGACAAGGTATAAATGTTTATGGAGGATATGGGACTTATTATGGCCATCTAGGCGCGGCTTTGTTTTCTTTGAACCTGCATTCGTATCGAAAGTCTCCGAAAATGGCTAAAGGCGCGAACAAGTGGGCAGTGCTAGTTGGCATTGATTTCTATGGTGATCAAGGTGGTTCGGACTCTGTGTCCCCTCCGCCGAACATCAAGAGCAGCCATCCAGTTTCCTACAATCATTTACAGGGCTGTGTCAACGATGTGGTAGCTGTGAGAGAGTATCTTATCAACACTCTCAAAGTGCAACCTGACAACATAACTACACTCCTGGCTCCTCGACCAGATCACAACTACACAAGCCTATTGCCAAAGCACAGCAAGCCGACATACCTTAACCTTGTCCGCGCATTCCAGAAACCTCAGGGTGCAGAGCCAGGAGACCTTATTTACATTCATTATTCTGGTCATGGGGCCCGCGCAACCACCGTCTTCCAGGACGTCAAGGCAACTGATGCTCTGGACGAAGCTCTAGTGCCTAGTGATATTAATCACAGTGCATGCTACCTTCGAGACCTGGAGCTCGGATATCTCTTGCACCAGATGGCAAATGATGGACTGGTTGTGACAGCGGTGCTTGACTGCTGCCATTCAGGCGGTGCTGTTCGGGGCGACGAGGACTCACAACTCGGTCTCACCCGTAGCATTCCAGAAGTCTACCGTTCCAACCCCGAATCAGACCGACCACTCACCAATACAAAGAGTGACGAATGGTCAAGCTGGCTGAAATGCTGGTCATCAGGACAACATGGCTTCTTCAGTCTTGCAGCCTGCCAAGAAGAACAAACAGCTAGAGAAAAACTTGGGACAGGCACTACCTATGGCCTATTGACTTACTGGCTTCTCAAAATTCTCAACAGCAGCTCTATGAAAATTTCATCCCAATCCCTCTATAGCCGAATCATCGACTGTGTCCAGGATGACAATCGACACCAGACTCCGCACTATGTGGGAGACAGCAACAGATCTTTCTTTAGCAATGAACTTCGGTCTCCAATCTACTCCCTGACAGTCACAACCGAGGCATTGAATCCAAACAAAGACCTGGAGGACCAACGACTATGTCTGAATGGTGGACTAATCCATGGAGTACAGAGAGACTCTGTGTACACTATCCTGAAATCGCATGAGCACTTGACACAAGATGTCAGGGATATTCAGGAGTCAAACATCCTGGCTCGTGTTCGAGTTACCGAGGTCGATACTGGGCAATGCTGGGCGTCTTTTCTGGAAATGGACAACTGTAGTCTGAGCGAGATAAAGGGAGGCTGCCCTGCTGTTCTACAGACCTTGCCAATTTCCAAGACATGCAAAGTTTGTTTGGACATTTCTGATGGTATGACAAACACCATCATGGAGGAGTGGAAGAAAAACAATGGTGATCGATACTGGCTATCTCTTGTCGAGTCTGATGCAAACTTTACCATCACAATCGACAAAGACAACAATTTCCTGATTTCTGACGACGATGGAGAGTTTGACCATGTGGTCAAGGCGGCAACCCGGCCGATCCCTATCACAGATACATCAACGCTGATCCGTCGTCTACAGCACTTGGCCAGACTCAGAATGACAAAACGTCTAGCAAATCCTGATGTAAACTCGGACTGTCGCCTTATCGACGTGTCAATCAAGCCTGTCATCATTCCCGAAAACAAGAAGCATCAGTTTCAGGCAGCTGATGTAAAGGAAACGGCACCGGGAACCTTTGAGGTCCAGGAGAGCAGTTATTTTACAATTAGGATAAGAAACTGTTCTTCGCGAGCTCTAGGATGTGTGATCTTGGACTGCACATCAGAACTCAGCGTTCAAAGAATCTTTCCTCGGGAGGAGCCATTCTATAAACTGAAGCCAAATTCGCATGTCGATATAAGCACTGCATTTCTCATCAAGTCGGACCTGCACCAGAACCTCATCAAGTCTGGTATACCTATCGTTGACTGTATCAAGGTGTTTGCATGCAGTCCTGAAAGAGATCTGGACTCGCTCAGACTCGAGTCTCTTCTCGTCAGCGAACGATCTAGTGGGCCGCTTTCTTCTCCTTTCTTGGATGGTTTGCTTCATGACCTTGACACACGGCGATTTGGCCTTTGTGTTGACTTTTCTGCTGCTGAACCTGATTGGGATACGGAGGATATTAAATTTCATGTCACTCCAGTAGGGGATCATTGATGTCCTTAGATCATAGGAGTTATATCTGCTCTATCAAGACTTTTGCTGGTAAGCATTTGAATTGTTCCACCTTGGATTGCCATCTTCCGTGGACATGCTCCCATCAAATTTCAGCCTTGTATAAAATTGTTTCCCCGTCGATCTCGACGCTCTCGTATTTTCCAACCAGGTCTGAAGGCGCAATCGGTTCCGCAACCTCGCACTCGATGCATTCATCGTCACCTTGCCCACTTCTTGTACTCATACATGATACCCAGCGATTTCCTTTCTCTAGGTGAGCTTTGTCGACCTTATGCGGCGAAAACCACGAGAATGAGATCTTTCGATATTGAATAGAGAACACCTGTTCTCCAACAGCTGTATACTCAACATTTTCACTCGATTCTCGTGAAACAGATACACCAGCTCCGACATCCAGACCAGGTACTGGGACCCCGGTAGGCGCTGTTAACAGAGCAGATGGGACGTTCACAGACATGTCAAGACTGGTTTTATCCTCGCGTGCCAGAGATACGTTTGCATCAGCCAATGCTTCGAAACCACATACTAAATACACAGTACTGCGTAGCCTCCAGGATTGTTCCTCGAGCCAGATCCGAACGTGGGTTTGCTGACATGCCGCTTTAAAAAACGCATTTGTATCGCCAAGCTGGTGGAGCACACAGAGAGGACCTGTCACGGTCGTCGAGGTAGACTTTGGACTTGAAGGTGCCAGTGAAAGGATGTTGAGCAGGGAAGCCTCAAGGCGTGTTCCCTTTGCACGAGTGACAGTACTGCGGAAATCCTTGAATTGCTGGGTCTCGATCTCAAAACCAGTGGCTTTTTGATCGCCTTGAGTAGGATCTTTCTTGATTGTGGGTTGACAAAAGTCCTGGTTTGGGTATTTTGGATCAAGGACAAGTCGGCCCAACTCGACAGAGCTTCGAGGTATTGGTCTGCTAAGCAAGAGACTCATTGTGCCAAGAAAGTGCTAGTCAGGGATGAACAAAGCGCTTACAAAGATAGCCTGCCGGGCGGATTGCCCTTCTCTTTTACAGATAATGCAGACGGCGGGCTTGAAAACCACCACTCCCTAGTTGGTGGCCTCTGTGGAGTTGAGGTTCCATACCTGCATGCATGTCTGATACTCCTATCGAATCAATTATGATGATGCTCTTACACTTGCATGTTGTGGTCCCCCTGAAAGCCCTATCACTAATGATCGTCGCCGCAGTAGTGGGGATAGTATGGCATCAGCGGTCACAATGAGTCGTGGGAATATATATTCCAGTTGGTTAATCAACTCCCAGGATGGATATTGAAGCGAGGTATCCGCAGTCTGTGAAGACATGGTAGATTATGATTGGTCATGAGGCTCTTCACCTATGGGTATTCGACCCATCGCATTACCAGGTTGTGCAAATTGAGGCCTCCCATTATGTGTCTTGTGCCGATATACTCGCAGTTTCCATGTCCGCTTTGACCCCTTATTCCTAACAGTGAGGGCGAGTTTTCAGCTGGAATGGAAACCAAAACAGTGATAAGCGTCGGCAAAATCGATTGGTCCATAGTAGCAGACGGATCAGGAGGCGTAATAGGAAAGGGTTGAGCTGAAAGACTCGCAATGGTGACATGGATTTAAAGTCAAAAACCGACCACCTAGTTGGCTGGTCAGATACTCATAAACTCTCCTACATTTATCCATCTTGGATATATATTACCTCTATAGCTATACTGTCGATACATCTTAAATCCGCCGCTATGTCAACCTCCAGCCCCGATTATGAGGAGCTGTTCGAAATTGATGACGATACTGCTGAGTATTTGTGGGATCTTGACGATCAAAGTCTACGGTCCTTTGCCGCAAGGAAGGATAGTTACTTGGATGATGAGCAATGTAAGGCCTCGTCTTATGCATGCTTCCTTCTCTTCAAGAGGACAAGATCAGTAAACGACCTATGGGGGGGTATCAATTTGGTTAACCTGTGGCTTCGCCGTATACCCAACGGTCGCCCAGAGAAGAAGTGCCCAGGACGCATCCTCCCAATGTTGTCTGCGCAACTGGAAAAAAAGAACTTGTTCGTGCTTTATCACCTTTTCAAGACATCAGGATGCTATCTAAACAATGCTAACGGCCTGCAGTCACGACTCGCTACTTGCCATTATCAATGGTCAACAATTCAACTTCCTCGATATGCAATTCGGTTGCCTGATAGAAACGGGCAGCTTCTATCCAGAAGATGCCGTTGTACAAGGCGCCATTTTCAATAACGCTGGAGTTGAACTGTCGCGTGAGTTTGAAGCTACCGACTCTCTGATCGATCTCAGCAATGCAATCCTGTTTCTCGAAAAGGCTGTAGCCCTAGCCAGTGATGACCATACCAGAGCCGGACGCAAGCACAACCTTGCTACTTTGTACGGGGCGCGATTCGAAAGGACTGGCTGCACCAAAGACCTCGACATTGCTATTGAGCTTACCAAAGAAGCCATCGCTACTGAGTCTCGGGATCACCCCGACCTAGTCTATTACCTAAGTGGTCTTCAGGTCTGGATGAGCAGAAAATTTGAACGGTACGGAAAAGATAAAGATCTTGAAGAGGCCGTCGATGCTGCTGAGATGGCGATTGCCCTTACTGCCGACGACGATCCTTACCTATTAGGACGGCTCAATGATCTGGCCAACAGACTCAATGCCCGGTGCAAGGTTACTGGCGACGAGGATGATCTTATCAGACACATCCAGCTTATGCAAAAGGCATTGAACGGACCAGTTGCCCCAACCGCTTCGCAAAAAGCCTTGTTTCTTGGTAACCTCGGCCAGGGACACTATGAAATGTTCAGAAAGCGCAATTCGGTCGATGACTTGATCCGCTCCCTTCAATTTTATAGCGAATCAGTCAAACTTGCCTTCCAGGAGAACCACAAAGAGCCCCCAAGCTTATTGAATAATATTTCCCTTGCCTACCACGCCCACTTTGAACAGTTTGGTGTCCTGGAGTATCTGGACAATGCTATTTACTATGCCGGAGCGGCAGTCGACGAAACCGCTCCTGATCACCCAGACATCATTCAAAGGTGGAAGAATTTGGGCACCTGGCTTTGCTCAAGATCGATGTACACCGGCTCTTTGGATGATATAGATCGTTCCATCGCAGTGAGTCGTTCAGCGATTGAAAGATTGCATCCAGGCCACCCAGATATCGGTAACCATTTGAGTGGGCTCGGCGGTTCGTTGCACAGACGTTTCGATAGAACGTGGTCAGTTAGCGACCTCGAGGAAAGTCTCAAGTTTCAACGACAAGCTATCGAATGCAACACCAACCCCTCACTACAGACTCTCATTCTGAACAATTATGCGAATGTTCTAGCCCAACATGGGCTCATAACAGATGATACAGACTCTGTATCCAAAGGAATAGAGCATATGAGAACTGTACTTCGGGAATCTCCTTGCGACGACGCATACCGACCAAGCCGAGTTTGTAATTTGGGAAATTGGCTGTGTCACCGATTTAGGAGTACGTCTTTGAAGGAAGACATTGATGAGGCTATCAGTCTAACTCAAGAGGCCTGCGATATGCTCCCGCCCCAACATCTCGACAAAGCGGGATACCTTCAAAACCTGGGTAGTTGTTACATCGCACGCTTTGAACAGTATGGCGACGAACAGGATCAGCTCCATGCGCTTTCTTCCTACAAGATGGGGTCAGAAATGGCTACCGCTACGCCTTCAGCTCGAATCGAGCTTGCGTTTAGAGCTGCAGAGATTCATGCTGACAGAAACGAATGGAAAGAGTCAAGCAAGTTGATGGAAAGCGCTATTGATCTCTTCCCTACTGTCAGCTTGAGGTTATTGAAACATACAGACAAGCAGGATATGCTGGGACGTTTCTTTGGCCTGGCCTCAGATGCCGCGGCCATTAGCTTGAACGCTGGGAATGAGCCGTATCACGCTTTGCAACTACTCGAGCGTGGCCGTGGGGTGATTGCAGGCCTGTTGATGGATATGCGTGGCGACATCTCTGACCTCGAGACGAAGCATCCTGACCTCGCGCAAAAGTTTCGAGCTTTGAGAGATCAGTTGACTGTTCCATCAGATCAGTGGAACTTCTCAGCGTCCAACGATACGATCGTTTCTTATGATGCCCGGGTCAGACAGCGCCGAGCGGCAGACCATGATTTCAACGACCTTATTTCCAAGATTCGAGAGGAAACAGACCTTCACAACTTTCTCCTTCTGCCATCTGAACAAGAACTTATTGATGCGGCCAAATCGGGTCCTATTGTCATAATCAACACAAGTCTATATCGTTGTGATGCGTTTCTTATTCAAGGTGATAAGATTCGTGTTCAACGACTAACAGACCTGACATTGGAAGATCTGCTGAAGCATGTCAGGGTTCTCCAATCATCTGCCTCGAGAACTGACGGTGCTATGAAGGCACTTTTGCATTGGCTTTGGGATACAATCATGAGCCCATGTCTAGACGCACTCGGCTTTGTAAAACCGTCCTCAGACGAAACTTTGCCTCGTATCTGGTGGGTTCCGACTGGACTCTTGAGTCGATTGCCACTCCATGCGGCAGGAGATTATCGGGAACAGGCCTTCGATAGCGTGCTGGATCGAGTCATGTCGTCTTATGCACTATCGGTCAAGGCATTGATACATGGGCGACAGGCAGCTGTCGCTCAATCTTCTGAACACTCCGACCGCGCCATTTTGATCCCCATGAAACAGACACCAGGCCTTGATTTCGATGGACATCTTCCTTTCGCTGAGGACGAGGTTGATATGCTGAAAGACATGTGCAAGCCTCTTGGACTACAGCCTGTAACACCAGAGCCCCGAAAGGATGATGTTCTCGAATGTGTGAAATCATGTACAATATTTCACTTTGCCGGCCATGGAAGTTCAGATCCAGTCGAGGCTTCAAAAAGCTGTTTACTATTGGACGACTGGAAGACCAATCCTCTAACAGTCGAAGACTTTCGAGACTATCACATTGGCGAGAACCCACCATTCCTTGGCTACCTATCAGCATGTTCCACTGGTGCCAACACGGTCACCAAACTCGCAGATGAGGGAATCCATCTGATCAGTTCACTGCAACTTGCAGGTTTCCAGCATGTGGTTGGAACGTTGTGGGAAGTATCGGATAAATACTGCGTTGATGTGGCGAGGGTCTTTTACAAGACGCTTCAAGAAGAAGGACTGACTGATACCAGCATCTGTAGGGCGTTGCACAAGGCAACCAAGGCTTTGCGAGATGGTCAGATTTCAGCTGAGATGAAGACTCGGTATGCTGTTTGTGTGGACTTTAATGAGCCTATAAAAGTTCTGGACAACTTTCACTGGGTTCCATACATCCATTTCGGCTGTTAGATATGAGACAAAGAGTCAAAGACAATTCCATTGCAAGTTCCGAATTTTCTTAGGCCTAATCGAGGCATTATGGTGGTGTACAGGTACATATTCTATTAAACTAAGAATATAAGAAGAGGCTTTCGATTGATAGTAAACTCCTAATAAGTGTAGTGAAACCTGGGGTTATGCTCTCCCAATTCCTCGGCCTCTTCCTCAGTTAAGCCCTGAATTCTCCAATCCTCTTTTCCTTCATCCTTCCTCTTGTTCTGTCTTCGGAACCAAGCCCAAAAGGCAAGATAGATGAGTGAAGACATGGCAACCAAAGCCATAGACACAGCATGACCTTTGATGAATTGAGGACCCTCGTATGTTTTGTACAACTAATAACGTCAGTGAGATTTTGTAGAAGTTGAAGGAGTAACTTACAAATGGAGCCGGGATACCTGCAGAGTTACCAATAGTAAGCTGAAGGCCAGTTGCAACAGTTCGCTTTCCGTAGCGAGGGTTATTGCTAGGAAGCCAAGCAAGAGGCAATCCAACAATAACATACAATCCCATCGCAGCGAGACAACATCCAAAGTACTTTACCCCAGATGGTGCTGTACTAACGAGAATGGCATAGCCGACAGTACAAACAAGACCAAGGGCAACAGTGAAAACAGCTCTTCGCTGCGTTCTGTCAGAGAACCACGCAACTATAATGTACGTGATAGCGCCGATCGCATAACAAGGAATCGTAAGAGCCTGAACCTGCGCAGTGTTCCAATCGCCCAGTCCACGGATGATAGTAGGCAAGAAAGTGCTGTAGCCATAAAGAATAGTGTCACCGCCGAACTGCCCAATACAAAAGAGCCAAATCTTCCAGTCTTTCAGACCAGCGTAGACGTCTTCTTTGTGCATCTGGCTAGAGGATTTGGTGTGTCCGACTTGTCGTCGCATTCGCGCATCGATGAGTTCGCGTTCGGCGATGGTGAGATAGTGTGCCGAGTCAGGGTCGTCTGCGAGCCAGAACCAAACTGCTATTCCAAGAATGAATGTAGGGATGCCTTCGATGATGATGATCCATCGCCAACCGCGAAGACCTGCGACGCCGTCCATGTGGCCGATGCCGTAGGCTAAAAGTCCACCGAGGGATCCTGCTATAGCTGCGCTGACGAAGAGATAGCCTATTCGGAGGGCGTATTCCTTTTTTGTATAAAACACTGACCGAGTTAGTTTTGTATGGGTTTGCAGGACGGGGAGGATTACTTGTGAGGTAGATGGCGAGACCAGGGAAAAGACCGCCTTCAAGAGCACCCAGAATAACACGACATGCGATCAAACCCTTGAAATCTTGCACTATTCCGGTAAGGGTGGCCACGATGCCCCATGAAACGGTGATGAAAGAGATCCATCTGGAAGGCGTGAATTTCTTGATGACTAGGTTAGATGGCAACTCGCTTGCGATATATGTGACGAATCTACCACAATGTTAGACAGATTCCGCATTGATTCATGATACAACCTACAAGACTGAAACTGCAAGTTGGTACTAAACACACAAGTTAGTCGAGTTTTCTTCAAACTTCAGTGAAACATACCTGATCACCAACCAACCCAAGATCCTCCTCCATACCATAAAGTCTCGCATTTCCAATATTAACACGATCCAGAAAACTGAGCAGATACAAAAGCATAACAGGCGGAACAATCCACATGTCGAGTTTTCTCAAGAGCGCCTTTTCAGCTTCTGGATCGATGTAGATATCATCTTGTCCCGTGGCGCGCTGCTCTTCAATCTCCTTGTCAGGAAGGACATCAACAGGTTTGGAGGTCATTGTGGCGAATTATGTCACAACTCAAAAGAACGATGAGATGGATGGGACGAAGAGAAAACAGAAAGAAGAGGGTCTCTCCATTTAAGAACCCATGCAGCTGCGCTTATCTCTCCGCACACGGTCAAGTCTTGTTTAGACTACCCCGGGAATTGTATCTCTGCTGATGACCCCAGAATCTGGAGATAATGCCAACAGGGTTTACGTAGGGATCGGCGAGGTGACTTGCCTAGTGCAGTTTGGACCAGGATCAGCTTGTGAGGGGTTTACCGTTTGGTTTGCCGACTGTGCATGAATCGCGTACTCGGCAACTTTTGAGTTGCCGTGTTGATCTAGATAACGTCTCATTATAGAGTAGCAATCTCCAATTCGGGTGATATTATCCTGAACAACCCGGCTATGGCTTGGAATTGCCGCATAGACTTTGAATGAAACATGAACCGAGCATTAGATATCTTGAAGGTCTAATCGTCAATTGTTATGTTTGTCCATGATACATTGGCTGACGACCTTCAAATATGATGAAGTTCAGTATTCTCATCCATGCCAATGTTCTGCCTTTCGCACTTCTGACATTCTAATCTACCCATAGTTCGTCACTCCTACTGTGACAGTAACTGGAGAAGGTTTTATCACGTCCATGTCTGTAACGGTAACTTCAACTGTCTCGTAATCGGTGACGGTAAAATACTCCACGTCAGTAACAATCTCAGTCTCGAGATCTGTCTCCAAGGAAGTGGCCACATCGGTAGTATACATAGTGTTGTAGTTCGTGACATGGACGCTATTGACTTTGGTAACAGTCACCATCTTGACGTGTGTAACCGTAATAGTAACGGGCTGAGTGACCGTAACACTCTGGCGGTTGGTAACAGTCAAGGTGTTATAATCTGTTTTTGTTGTTGTCTTGAAGTCGGTCAAAGTGTCGGTCCTATGAGAGGAGACGGTGATGTATTTCTTTATCTTGTAGTAGACGTTGGTAAAGCTCGTGACTGTATGTGTGACCGGCTTTGCATTCACAGTCAATGTGGTCGGAGAAGCTGGCTTGTTGTTGATATGGCATGAACAGGCACTGCTCACGTCGCTAGCACCCTTGAGCTGCAAATATTCTGGGACTCTTTTGTCCACCTGCGCAGCTCTCTTTTCAGGCTTGAAGGCAGAGTTAGTATTGTGTGACATTTACAGACTGGTTAATAGTACCTTTGTTAACGCAGGGCATACTAGATCGGACACATTCCAGTCTGTATTGGAGGGTGACCTGGACAACCAGACGTTTCTAGATATCGTTAACATCCCATCGGAGACTGTTCTCTTCTATAAAAGCAAGGGTTTACTTACGTCAGGGCACTAAGGCACATGCATCCAATATTATGATACCCAAAGCTCAGAGCTTCGGGTTTGGTCGCACAGTATGTCTTGCATCTGGTAAAGGTTTGCACACCGGCCAGGTTAGCAATTACATACATCTGAGGTAATGTTTTGTGATGAGCACCACAGTTGTATTCTAAGTAACGTCAGTTAGTTAACATTTAAAACTGGCATAATGCAGGTGGATCTCACCGACTGATACTGTCGTTGTGTCAGCATCCGCTCTGTTGAAAGTCAGTTCCCAACTTCCCTCTGCTGGATTTCATGACGGCTTACGTGCTACTTTAGTATGTGTCAGTCACCGATTATTAATAAGGCGATTGAGATAGATACTCACGTAACAGTGACCGTGGTTGGATCTTCTTTTGTGAGCTGCATGGTGCTGATATTTGTGACATCCTTCGTAGACGTAGTGTAGACAGTAGCTGTGACAGTTGTGGTAACATGCCGAGTCACATGTTCCGTCAATTCAGCTACACCAGTCTCAGTCACTTGAGCTATATCTGTATCCGTCACGTCATCTATTTGTGTTCCTGTCTCCATCTCGGTCTTCAAATCGGTAACAGTGGCAGTGTTTGTTTTTGTGAGCGTTATGGAGGCCGTCTTCGTCACTTTGGCCCTGAAGACATGGCGGACTATAAACTGAACCTTCTGGACAGAAACTAGTCGGGTAGACTTGGTCACCCATCTCGTTGCAGTGGTGCTAGCAAGAGGCGTGACAGTTGAAGTTTTGGTAATTTGAAGGTATGTCGAACAGAAAGCGGATCCGTCTGCCTTGTTACTTTTTAGGGCTTTGAGGTCTTGGTCATTGTCTCTGCAGACTGAAGTGACAATAATATCAGTTAAAAGCTCTCTGCCAAGCCTGGATTATCCCGAGGTTCTCCATACCCATTGCTCTTTTGTCAAGACCATAGTCAGTCGGTGATGTGCTGACAACACCAATCAACAATAGTGTCAGTATTGACTTTAATCCAAGCATTTTTCAGTTATTGAAACACGAGAAATGCGTGGTACATCTCCATACAATAATGGCCAGAACAGAGATCAACTATATACACCATCTTGCCAAAAGACTGAGACTTAATGTGTGCTTCATCAGCCTTTTGTCTCAATAGTCCAACATTCCGGGTCATCTAGACCCAGCTCTCAGTTCATGGATAATCCAGACTAGTCGGCGACCCCGGATTAAGAGCAATAGTTTCTAAAGGTTATTCCAAAACGGCAATATGTGGCTTGCATTATTCTTAATGAGGAGCTCATCCCGCAGGACGTTTTTTAGTGGCTTTTAGGTTGGTCAAATATTGAAAAGAAAGCTCGTCTTGTATTTTATCTACATCAGATGACTTGAACCTCACTAGACACGACTATTGTAGTTTGAATCACGGATGCTATTGACACATTGTTGAGACCTGTTTCCAATGGAGTGAGATGTGGTACTATCAATAAAGTTTCCAGCCTGACAGATCTACAAAAATTCAGAGCCCGCTATGATGGCTAATTCGAATGATATCAATCCCAGTGTACATAGAGGTTCTCTCTCGGAGATATTGATTGTATGTTTCCATCCATTGTGGGTATGATAAGCTCAGATAAACCAGTCCAGCGAGATAAGAAACACAAGGGTTGACTACCATCCATCTAATCTTGTGATATCGCTTACCGAGTCATGCCGAGATCGGTAACCAAGATTACGACATTCTACCTAAATAAAAACTGATCTTCAATCTCTGAAGCAAACTCCTTCAGCGTCCCATCCTCTGCAAAAAGCACATCCAGCCACTGAACCTGATTCCCATCCAAAAAGCTCCCAATTAGTGGGTTCCCCAGAATATCCACATCATCATAGCCAACCACCCCAGTATTACACTCCGTGTCCATGCTCATTGGCGTCTGAAAAGGCTGGTTTTGACCAGACGAATCGAGGTTTTCGTTCGGTGAAGGTGGTCTTGTAGTAGGCGGTACACCATCTAAGCGGCCCGTTGCTCTAAGTGTCGAAACTCGAGTTTGGATATGTGATAATCTCTCGCAAAAGTCCACAGCTGGAATATTCCCGTCGTTCTTTAGAGAGCGCAAAACGCTGAGTAATGTCTCAAGATGATCAGAGTTGACGGCCGTCGGTTTCATGACGGCTGACATGATGAGGATCATTGCTGCTGAAAAGATATGATGTGCATCCCAGTATCCAAACGTAGCAATGCTGCCATCTAGGAATAATCCCTCGACGATGCGACTAGATGCCTGTGCAGCATTGACACAGCTCTCTGCAAGGGCCAATGTGATGGATGAAACGTTTTGTCGAGGTTGAGCATCGTCTCTCGGTTTGGTGCCCAGTTGGAATTGCGTCTTGAATAGATGCAGTAAAACAGGACGTGTTGTTTGTATTATGCATTGGTAATATGCCAGATGAAGACTTGCCACAGGTCTGGGAGTTCCACGTTCTTTGACGCGCATGTCGGTTCGTAGTTCGTCGTGCCATTCTCGAAGTTGCTTCAGTATACCATGTACTTGATGGATATAGAGACCATTTGTGGCTTTCGGTATACCGTAGATGTGTGTCACTGGTAAACGGTTAGCCCACGCAAAGTTGTTTGAAGAGGACGATTCACAGATGTTTCCAATTATTCTCGCCAGCCTAATATTCGTGATAAGATTCTGCGGGTCCAGAAACTCGGCCATCTCATCCTTTGTCAAACCTTCCTGGCTTGGCATCTCCACGTCTATATCTTCGTCTCTGACTGTAATGGGCTGACCCAGCTTGGACGCAGAGAAACGATCGAAAAAGTACAAAACCCACCATGTCCGTGTTCGACTTTCTCGTTCGACTGGTGTAAGGGTTGTGTGTCGCGATGCGGATCTGTGCATGCCGAGACTTTGGGCTAGACGCATGGCGATGCCGCTATAGCAGTATGCTGTTCGGATGCGGCCCAGCACATTAGAAGCCCAGGCCTGTCAAATGTTAGCGAGTGCAATTGGAAGAGATAGAATACTTACCAGTAGTGTGAGAACTTCCACTTGCATCAAAGACGGCTCTTCGTAGTAGTCTTGATTCTCTTGTAGTAGACTCACTGCCCTCACGTAATAATTCGTACCCGGCACCCTATTATTATCCCCGACGCCTCTTCTGTGGGTGTATATCTCCCCCAAAGCCATGAGAGCGTAAAACTTGCAGAGCCACAGCGACGAAGGGACCATTTCTCTTCGATATACTGCATCAATCTCCTTCATAAAGGTAACCTCGAGAAACAAAGGGTGGTAATTCCCAATGAAACGTCGAGCCACGTTCAGAAGTAACTTGACGTGCATCCGTTCTGGAAACTCCGAGCCTTGCGCCGCAGGTAACTTTGCATATGTGCTGAGCTTGTGGTAATTCGATAGACCAGCTGTTGAAGGCGTATATGTGTCGTCGAGACATGACAAGAGTCGGTTGCTAAAGGCAGCACATGACGCTTCGCCTATGAAACCTGGTTCGGAGGAACGTTCTTGGATGGGCTTTTCGGGTTGTCTATCGAAGAGCGGATTAAAAAGATTACTCTCTTCTTTTGAGAGTGATGGCGGGTCGTAGTCATTCTGAGATTGACTGTTGAGGGGAGTAAAGGCTGGTTCGGTCTCTGGTGTTTGGTTGTGGCTTGCAATGGCTTGTAGTTTTCGACTGTCGTCTTCGAGCTTTTTGAGATAACTAAATAAAGACAAATATCAGCATATCTCAAGATGAATTAGGACTAAATTATAAGTTGAGTGTCTACCTTTCAGAAACTGGAATCTTGCGCTCCTTGTTGGCGGGAAACTCACATTCGCCCGCCCTACCTGTAGAACTACACGACTGACACGGCTTGTCACCCGAACACTTGATCTTTTGAGAATGACATCTATGACAACTAATAATAATCAGACTCAATCACTGATAATCAAGGGTTTGTTTCCTCACGCAGCTAAAAGTCTTCTTGGACGTCTCGTGCTCATTTCGACGATCCTCGGTAAAGTGATTGAGTAATGAAATGGTTCCCAAGGCCTGGGGACATGCGGGTCTGGTGGACAGTCCGGGGTAGCGACTTATTTCCTTCTGTTTGGGAACGTTGATGATGCCGAGTGGAGATGTTGTCGGCAAGTTGTGACTTGCCGGTCGTGATAAGTCGGCTTGACTAAAACTTGCCGATGAGTAATCATCATCGGAACCAATGGCCCGCGTTTGGGTCGGCAGGCACTGAATCCACTGACTTACACTACCCCAGACTCTCTACTATAATACAAACATCTTGAAGCCAAACAGATCAGCATGCAATTCATTCACCCCATTCACTCTTGCATTCTCTCTCCGATACCCCCTTAGTCTTTATTTCTCACAATGTCATCTCAAGGCATCCGCATCGCTATCGACCGTGGTGGCACATTTACAGACGCCTGGGCTCAAGTCCCTGGTCGATCAGAGCACATCGTCTTCAAGATTCTTTCTGTTTGTCCAGATGAGTACGACGATGCACCTACAGAATGTATCCGACAAATTCTAGAGAATGCGCTAGAAACCACAATACCAAAGGGCTCGCTACTGGACCTTGACCCCATCGAGTCTATCCGCATGGGAACAACAGTCGCTACGAATGCACTCCTTGAAAGAAAGGGTGATCGCGTAGCTTTCCTTGCGACGAAAGGATTCAGAGATGTCCTCCTTATCGGCAATCAAGCAAGACCAGATCTGTTTGACCTTTCTGTGAGACGCCTCGAGCAACTCTACGAGACTGTTGTGGAAGTCGACGAGCGTGTCACTATTGAAGGCGCAAGCGAAGCCCCTTCAAATGGTCCCATCGATGTATCCTCAGATCCAGCTCTCGTCGTTGGCCAAACTGGTGAAGTCGTGCGAATCATGAAGAAGCCAGACCTCGACGCTGTGCGCGCCGATCTCGAAAACCTCAAGACACAAGGCTTCAAGAACATCGCCATCGGTCTCATGCACTCCTACACATACCCTAACCACGAGTTACAAGTTACCAAGCTCGCCGAGGAAATGGGCTTCAAAGTCTCCGCCTCTTCCGTCCTCCAATCCATGGCCAAGTACGTGCCGCGAAGTCAGTCCGCCGTTGCCGACGCATACCTCACACCAATGACGTTTGCGTACCTCGATGGTTTCAGAAAGAACTTCAAGGGGCAATTGGAGGATGAAAGCGCCAACAAGCTTCTAATCTGTCAGTCCGACGGTGGTCTCACAAGTTGGTCCAAGTTCACTGGACTAAGGGGTGTTCTCAGTGGTCCTGCTGGAGGTGTTGTCGGCTTGTCCAGGACATGCTACGATGACACCGACGGTACACCAGTTCTAGGCTTCGACATGGGCGGCACAAGTACAGACGTCGCTCGATACTCTGGTGCTCTGGAGCACATCTTTGAGAGCACCATCGCCGAAGTAACTATCCAAACCCCACAGCTCGACATCAACACAGTCGCTGCAGGTGGTGGCTCCATCTTGGCCTGGGAGAACGGGCTACTCAAAGTCGGACCAAGCAGTGCCGGTGCCAATCCCGGTCCTGCGTGTTATGGCCGAGGAGGTCCCTTGACAGTCACAGACGCCAACTTTCTTCTTGGCCGAATCATTCCCGACTTTTTCCCTCGACGATTAGACCGCGAGATTGTCCGAGAAAAGTTTGCTATTTTGACAGAGACGGTCAACAAGGAAAAGGATGGTGGCGAACCTTTTACACCCGAGACACTAGCCCTTGGATTCCTCTCTATTGCCAACGCTACCATGACGCGACCTATTCGAACATTGAGCGAAGGTCGTGGATATGGTGCTTCAAGTCACAACCTTGGATCTTTCGGTGGTGCAGGTGGTCAACACGCTGTCTTTATCGCCCGAGATCTTGGTATCAAGCGAGCCATTATTCCCTGCTACTCCAGCATCCTATCTGCCTATGGCATGGCCCTCGCCGATGTTGTAGTGGAGAACCAAGAACCCTCCGCCATCACCTTTTCCGAACAGGTCGTCCCCGAGATCAAAGCCCGCTTAGAGTCTCTCTCCTCCAAAGGCTCTCAAGGTCTTGAGTCGCAGGGTTTCGATGCTACGTCCACTGAGCACGAGTACTTTCTCAACATGCGCTACCAGGGAAGCGACACTTCTCTCATGATCTCTGTGTCAGGAAACGTCGCTGAGGCGGATGCTGCTTTTACTGCGAGACATACACAAGAGTTTGGTTTCTCCCAGTCCCGCGACATCCTTATCGACGACGTCCGTGTTCGAAGCGTTGGCAAGTCGCGCGTTCTCAACATCTCGAGTCCTTTTGAGGAACTGAAAAAGTACAAGTCTGATGGTCTTACTCCCGTTCCTACTCCCATCTTTGCTCGAAAGATCTTCTTTGAGACTCATGGTTGGACCGAGACTCCTGTTTACGAGCTCAAGTCCATGAGTCCAGGTGTACACATCACAGGTCCAGCCATGATCATCGACAAGACACAGACCATCGTGCTAGACCATCTCAGCAAGGGTGTTATCCTTCCAGAGCACGTCATTCTCGAGGTCGACAAGGCGGAGAAGCAGAATGTCGCAACCAAGACTGTCGACCCTGTTACTTTGAGTGTCTTTGGCCATCGCTTCATGACTGTCGCTGAACAGATGGGCCATACCATGGAAAAGACGTCCATCTCTGTCAACATCAAGGAGAGACTGGATTACTCATGCGCCATCTTTTCTGCCGATGGAGGTCTTGTGGCGAATGCACCACACGTTCCCAGTCATCTTGGTTCCATGAGCACTGCCATCGCCTACCAAGCAAAGCGATACAAGGCTGGTGAGCTCAAGTCAGGCGATGTCATCATCAGTAACCACCCTCAAGCAGGCGGCACTCATCTTCCTGATATCACAACCATCACACCAGTTTTCGACGACGAGGAGAATCCCAAGGAGATTATCTTTTTCGTTGCAAACCGTGGTCACCACGCCGACATTGGTGGTATCGTCCCTGGTTCGATGCCTCCCAACTCGACAGAGCTCTGGCAAGAAGGCGCAGCAATTGAATCCTTCAAGATGATTGACCAAGGCGTTTTTGACGAAGCTGGTCTCATCAAGCACCTCTACGAAGACCCCGCTTCGTTCCCTGGTTGCAGTGGCACACGTACTCTGACCGAAAACATCGCCGATCTGAAAGCTGCAGTGGCTTCCAACCAGAAGGGTATCGAGCTGATTCGATCTCTGATCAAGGAGTTTACTTGGCCTGTTGTCCAGCTGTATATGCATGCTATCCAGGACAACGCTGCACAGTCTGTAAGGGATCTGTTGAAGCAGATTGCTGCCAAGTACGAGGATGGTGTTCTTGAGGCGACCGAGTACAATGACGATGGTATTCCGTTCAAGCTCAAGGTCACGATTGACAAGGCGACTGGTGAAGCGGTATTTGACTTTACTGGTACTGGCCCTGAGCACTCTGGTAACTTGAACGCACCTCCTACCTGCTCATACTCTGTCATCATGGTAAGTCTTAATACCCAGTTCTAGAACATCAGCTAACATATCCAGTACTGCCTCCGGTCAATGATCAGCACCGACATCCCTCTCAACCAAGGCTGCCTCAAACCCATCAAGGTCATCTGTCCCGACAACACCATCCTCTCGCCCTCTCCCACAGCAGCTACCGTAGGCTGCACAACCGAAACATCCCAAAAGGTCGCTGATCTTGTTCTCCGCGCCTTCAACGCCGCAGCCGCCTCCCAAGGAACCATGAATAATCTCAGTTTCGGCTGCGGCGGCACCGATCCCGTCACAGGCGAAGTAACAAAGGGCTTCGGCTACTACGAGACCATCTGCGGTGGTGCAGGCGCAGGATTAGGATGGCACGGCGCGAGTGCGGTGCACACTCACATGACAAACACACGCATCACAGACCCTGAGATTCTCGAGAAGCGATATCCCGTTATTCTCCACGAATTCTCTATCCGCAAGGGCAGCGGTGGTGAAGGCAAATGGCGCGGAGGAGATGGCTGTGTTCGAGACATGGAATTTCGCATGCCGCTACAAGTTTCTGTTCTTACAGATCGAAGAGTCACGGCGCCGTATGGCCTCGAGGGAGGAGGCGAGGGACAGAGAGGACAGAATATCTGGGTTCGAAAGGATCCAGTGACAGGAACTACGAGACAGGTGTCGCTGGGGCCGAGAAAGACTTCGCATTTTGGAGTGGGTGATAGGGTGATTATCCTTACGCCTGGTGGTGGAGGTTACGGATCTGCTTTGGAGAGGGCGGATGAAGAGGTGGTGAAGAGGGATACAAGGGCGTTTTTGACGAATGGTAGTTTGGGAGTTAGACATAGTATCGCTACTGGTAATTAGGCAGAGACAGAATAGGAAAGCAGATGAATTTAGGACTTTGTGTTAAAAGAAGCCATGCAATAATTCCTCTCGCATTCTCTCACTTCCTTTCAGGGGCCCATGAAGCCTTACTGTTCGGACTCCTCGTAACAGGTCATATTCAGTCTAAGCCTTTAATTAACAGTCTCTATACCAATCTTTAGATGAACCATAAGAGACGAAATGAGTAGGTAAGCTTATGCTACTTATATTACACTGCCTAGGCTATATAGCTTTATGACCTAAAGCCATCATCTGTACCACTCATACACTCACCTCCGTCTCCCTCCAACAGATTAAAACGTATGGATCTGACTCTTCTCAAACCCAATCTCTTTCAAAACTCCCCTTCCTCCAACAAGTGCCTTCTCCATCTCCTTAGGTCCACACACAAAAACCTTTGTATCCCTCCCCACACCCCCAAGCACCTCTTCCAACAACGCCTTGTCAACCCTTCCCTTCCTCAGCTCCGACCCCTGTTTAGGATTACTAACAGTATACTTGACTTCAAACCTCTCAGGAAACTCCTTCGCGAAGCCATCAAGCTCCTTCTTTAGCAAAACATCCTCATCAGATCTCGCTCCAAAGATGAACGTCATGCGTGTCTTTTCTGCAGGGTCGCGAAGAATGCCCTGGGCGAGATTGAAGAGTGGTGTTATACCGCAGCCTCCTGCTATGAGGGTTATGTGGGGGAAGTTGTTGGTCTTCCATGCTGGTTTTAGGGGGAGTGATGTGAAGGAGAGTGTGTCGCCTGGTTGGAGGGAGTGGAGATAGGTGCTGCCTTGGCCTTTGGGGTATTTCTTGACGAGGAGGTCCATGTATCCTGGTTCATCTGGGGTTGTTAGGTCCCTCTGTTTTAGATATGTAGATGGATATCTTACCTGGTGGTGAGATGGGGGTATATGGACGAGGTCTGGGTAAATATGATCCCTCAGGCCAAGTTAACGTCAACAAAGCCGCTATCACAACTAATCAGCATCCATACCAGACTCATAGCAAAAGAATGACATACACGCTAATGGAAGTCCCGTGACGGCAGTTTCCTGTGGCAGCTTGAACCGCAGCCTTTTTGTATCGTGAGACTCATACTCGGAACTATGCAACGGCAACTTGACCGAAGCAAATGCGCCGCTAAAGATCTTTTGAGGAGAAGGTGACTCTGCAGATGCTGTGCTAAACATCATTTTGGAAAGGATGCTGACTCCAATTGCGCTGGCTGTTAGGGTTGCGAGTAGAGGAACTGGTCGGGATAGGGATGTGCGGAGAGCCATGATGTAAGAGAAGTAGTTGATGAATTGAGTGTTTGAGTATGATGTCTTTATTCAGTGAACTGATCATTCTTATATATAATTTTATCGTATACTAATATGGTTCATTTTGAGTGTTCGGTATAATTTATTGTATTACTTTTCCGGCTGACGGTCTTCGGCCTTGGTGAGTTGTCCGACAATCGACCCACTCCGGATCCGACCTTTTTTTTTTTGAAACAGTCCCGGATCCTTCCCGGCTTCGGAAAATTCACCCAGTCTTGTAACAACTCCCAAGACTAGGAATAACAGTTCTTAGCATACAATAATAAATCAGGATTTCTTTCCAATCATACTACTAAACGTGACATAATAGTGAATCATCAAAAGTCCATCATATTGTTACACCGTTCCTCCAGCTCTATGTAGATGGTATCAAACCCAACCTCTCATCAACATCCTTCGCAACATCAATAGCCATCCTCAAAACACCCTTCTCTCCACTCGATAACTCACTAACTATCTTTCCAGCCATACAACTCATATCCTTCTTACTCCCACCCTTGTGCCATGTCTGATCAATCATCCAATGCGTCGCAACTTCGAATTCCGTCTGGTTAACCGCCTTGTTCTTGAGTAAACCACCGTTATACCACAGCAATCTTTCATCTTGGTCCACGTGCGCTATAACAAAGCTACACACACTGACTTCTTCTTTCTTCTTGTCTCCGTCTTTCAACCAGCCCACGATACCACCGTAGTGCGGCGAAAAGGAATACTTTGACCCTGTCGCCTCGAATCCAATCCACCAACTCTCCTTATCACCGTACGTAATCTTGTACGTGACTTCATTCCTCACTCTATCCGAATTCTGCCATCCAATGTGTATCAAACCAAGCAGGACATCCAGTCTCGACTTGTCAACCACCACAATACCCGAGTCTCCCTCCTCAGAATACCTCTCCGTCCACACAAGCGACTTCTCAGTTTCAGGACTGGGATGCTTGATCTGATCGTGCCACCAATCCTGTCGATCAGGAAACCCATTCTTCCAGAGGAGTCTGTCGTGGAAGAGTAACACCCCCGTCTCGTTGAAGCGGTACTGTTTGAGGAGCTGCTGCGGATCTTGGAAGAACACTGCGTCTGCATCGAGAAGGATGACTTTCTCGTAATGGCTTGCCAAGGCAGCGAACGGTTTTATCGCCCATCCTCCATTTGCAAGCTTGAGCGTGGTATCTTCAAAGACAGTGAGGACGTCTAGCATTTCGATCTTTACACCGTTGGCTGCTTGTTGAATCTTTTTTCTTCCCTGGGCAGACAAGTCGTTGTCTCCGGCGTATACGACCTGGATAGGGAGGGATGTATTGTGGACTTGCGTTAGAGATGCGATGAGATGGCATGCGAATCGAAGGGTTTTTTCGCCAGTAGGAATGACAATTCCAGCTGGTACTTTATTACGTTTTGGGACGCTCGTTGTTTCGTATGGTATACCAAGTCGGTCGTATATATTGGCCAGAGGCGGCGAAACACCATTCTTCGAATTAAGCCATGGAAACAAAGACTGGATATGTTTTCCAACAAGCTCTGCGGTCTCACGCCTCTCATTCTCGTCATGGCTCTCCAATTCCTCAATCCACGTTCGTAACAATTGGGTTCTCTGTCCCAACTCTCCGAATATCTCTTTTGGCGTATCGTTCAACGGGTAGTCCACAAAGTACTGCGCACCGAGTCTAATAGACTCTAGACTTTTTAGCCTGGAGGTGTCTGTATATGTATATGTCTTTTGAAGCGGCTTCGGAGTATAAAAGGGAACATCGCTGTAGCTGTAGTAAGCAGCGACGAGAAGCCAGATAAAGATCACAACTGCCGTGATCTTTACAGACTTTGCGCCGAGCGATTGAAAGGTAAACATGAGGAATCAAAGATGGAGAAGTCCATGGCAACCACAGTAGAAAACAGTTGACTTGAGAATGAGTACATATTTATTAATAAATGTCCGTCATGCCTGGTGACGGATTTCCATTCCATTAATTACTTCTTAGTGCTGTGATTCACGATAGCGACTAGATAAGGGACGCTATGCACTGAAATAGGTAGTCCAGGCACCGATCCACTGTTTGAATACGGGACTCAGGGGCTGAGCAGCACTAAAATAGCTTGCGTACGTCAAAGGGTCAGCGCGCAGCCGCGCGTCCAAGGATTGAATCACGGCTCACTCGCCACATTACGGTTCAAGTCAGAAAGGATTCAGTGCCAAGAGATCAGGATCAGTATGAATTGTTGATCAAGTTATTATTACCTTATGAATTGAAGGTGGTAACTTTGTTCCTTCGCTAGCATTAACCCGTTGTTGTTGTTGTTGTGCCACGTCAAATAATGAAGCCATCATGAGCGCCGAGGATATAAAGGAAACATTGACTGCTGAAAGCATAAGGGACGAAATTAGTAGGTCAGCTTATGCCATTTAGACTATACTGTTTAGGATATTTATTTTTGTAAACTAAGACTTGGGAGGCCAACTTTTCTACTTCCCGTCAGATCATAAAGCCATCATGAGCTCCAAAGTACAAAGTTGCATATAATTGTCATATAAAGAATCTGAATATCTGTACTTGATATACCTCCATTCATTTCATCACTCTTCTCTTCACATCCAACACTTAGCATCACCTTCTAAAGTCCTTCTCCTCATCCAGCCAAGACGATGAAAGCCCAAGCCCCGCCCCCGCTAACGTCAGAGCCTCAACCTCACTTCACCACAACATCATCTCTCAACGGCATCAACTCCATCTCTAAACTCTAACAACTCCATCCAAAATGCCTAACGATCTCGACAAGTCTCTCCTCGATCGCCTAAACGCCCTACGAGGCAAAAGCGCAGGGCCCGAGAAACCCGTATCAACAGAGTACATCTACCCTCACCCTCACATAATTCACAAACTGACACTCCTTCAGAATAAAAGTCGATCTTATTGAAAGGAAAAAGACTCATACTCGTGAAGATACGCTTGCTACTCGTCTCAAGTCCTTGCGAGAACGCAGCAATGAACCGTCTTCACCTGTAGCCAAACCAGCTTCAGAGTCATCAAAGCCCAAGCCTCAACCTGAAAAGACATCACAAAAGGAACCCCCTAAAGAAGATGACGAGGATGAATCAATGTTCCAGACAGATGACCAAACTCTGGAGGAGCTACTAGGCGATGTTCAGCCAGAAGAAGGCTTCAGCGCTGAACCAGATGACGCACAAGTCAAAGCCCTTCTAGAACAACTCGCAGATGCCATACCAAAAGACACAGACGAAAAACAAGATGACTCGGATGATTCAGACGGAGAAGCCATGAACAAAGACGTCGACCAAGTCATCGCCCGCTTTCGCGATGAGGTAGAAGTAGAAGCTGCTCTCGCCAAGACAAAATTCCCAGAACCAGAGTCTGACTCTGAACCCAATGAGACAGAGTCTAAAGATACGGATTTCGCACTTCCAGAAGTTCCCTCTGACCTCAACGATATGCCCACCTCAGCTCGTGCAGGCAGCGCAGATATAGATGACATAACCGCCCGTCTCGCTGCCCTACGCGCCCCATCCCCAGACGCAGAATCATCCTTCGCTTTACCATCAGTCCCCACATCCAAACCCTCAGGCAAACCGGTGAATCGTCTAACCACACGCACAAACTACACCGACGACGACGTGGATAACTGGTGTACCGTCTGTCTTGAGGATGCGACACTACGATGCCCCGGGTGTGACGACGACGTTTACTGCACGCGATGCTGGTACGAGATGCATCGTGGACCACAAGCTGGGTTCGACGAGAGAGGTCACAGAGCGGTGCAATTCACAAAAGATAAAAAGACGGAGAAGAAGGAAAAGAAAAAGGTAGCACTGGGAGCGTGACGAAACTCATTCAAGCAAAAACTCATAGCTATTCTTTTAAAACATGTGCTTGTAAAGACAGATACCCAATATACCAATCAACGCAAACTCCGAAACATCAATTGTTGCGCTTCCAAAACAAACATCCATCAATCTGAACTAATCCGACTATATACGTGAAACCAATCAAGCAGCAGATTGTGATCCGTTGCCGTTATTCGCATCGTTTCCTGAGCTGCCGACCTTTCCTCTGACATCCTGCCAAGTAGCACCAAAGCGTCTACCAGTAGACGCGAGGAGGCTTTCTTCTTCATCTGCCTCGGCTTCCTCGTCAATTTGAGAGAGGTCGAGCTTGGGTGTGCGGAAAAGGGCTGTGACAAAGACAACAAGGAATACACCAAGGAAGGCAAACTGGGCCCAAAAGTCGACCAGACCAAAGAATGGCCATGTGATGGTGATGCGGTTGAGGAACGTTGACATCACTGACGGTGTGCAGACATCCTTAGCATGCTGGTACTTGAGTGCCTCGGAACAAGCGCGGATCATGTCCTTGTGGCCGCTGCAGTCGGGCTGCTCTCCGGGATGAGCGGGCTCGTTGGTACAGAAAGTCTGAGTTCCATAGATGGAGTATTGAGGTGCAACCAGCATGGCGATACCGTAGTTCATAGCCAAAATGATCAGTCCCAGCATAACAGTGGCAATCAAAAGAGCCTGAGGCGCCGTCCTGCCCTTGCGAATCTGGAAGATGCGGACCCAGAGGAATCGGATGCCCACGGTTGCAATTCCCGAGATGGAGCTGCTGAAGAAGAACAACACAAGCAGAGCCATCAGGACATAGTCGACAGGGAAAGCCTTGGCGGCCTTGACAAAGATAAAGTTCATGGGCTGGAAAACATGGATCTGACCCAGGATGTAACCGCACTTTTGCTTGCAGACCGAGTTCTTGGCCTTGTCAATGCCAGTGATGAGCATAGACACCCAGATAACAACAGAAAGGAGCATCAGGAAAATTCCACCGATAAGCTTGATAGGTCGAAAAACGGCGCACACCCTGATCCAAGCCTGGTAGACCTTGCTGCGGCCTTCGCCTTGAGCTTCAGATGCGAGTCTCTCACGTCGGACCAATGTCTGTTCTTCTCGGACCAGGGCATCCAACTCGCGTTGATCCTTTCGGGACATTTCCTCTTGTCGGCCAGCGTTGCGCATCTCGATCTGTCGCTGACGTTCACGGTTCTGTTCGAGCTGGGTAGTGGTTGACTGATGGAGTTGAGGAGCTGAGATTGAAGGTGCAGCCTTGATGAAGGAAATGGGGAGAAGAGCAAGGCCAGCACCAGTGTAGACAACGTAGAGCAGTGTACCCATTGTGAGCAAGAGACCCAGGGCAAACGTCAAGGCCTTTTCACCATGGTTTTGAGCAACGAGCTTCTTGAAGTAGTCGAGATCCCAGTGAGACTGAGAGCTGTCACCAGCGGCAGGGACAAAGAAGCCTAGCAGAAACAAAACCACGACGAAGGCGACGAAGAAGAGGGTGTACTTGGCTGCGGCCAGGAAGCGGCTGCCTAGCGTTCGGCCCTCCTCCTCTACCTCGATCTCGTCGTACTCCTCATGCCAGAAGTAGGCAAAGGGAATGACGATGAGACAGAGGATTGCATCGAAACTGTATAAGCTGTAGTAGACGACCTTGAGTGTGTAGAGGATACTGTCGACACGTTCGGGGGTGGCCCAGTCCTTCTTGGCACCAAGTGTTGCGGAGGTAGTGGCAGAGACGAGAGCGATATCGACGGGAAGTAATAGGACTGTTGCGAGCAACGAAGTCAAACTGACAATAGCGACGATGCTGACGACGGCCGATCGTTCACGGGGAGTCTGCCATGTAAATGTGGTGATGATGGCTGCAATCAAGCAGAGGCCTACGGCAACGGCATAAGCGACCCAGATCAAACTGGTCTGGATGAGGCCTGCGTGGGCCATGATGAAGTCGGTAGCGATGCTGGATTAACGATTGTTTAAAGATCAACAATGCAGTTGTAGAGTGAAGCCACTAGACCAGGTCGCGACCGTGGCGGATGTTGGTGGCAGATCGCGGGGATTTAAAGGGAGATCTATCAAGCGAGGATGACGTCGGAATCAATCGGTGTAGCAACGTGATTAGTTCTACTCAATCAGAGGAGAGGAACTTGGGAAGAAAACAAGATTCGATCGTCGATTGTTTAGCTCAAAGCTCGACCTCAAGCAGTTGATGTTTCGTGACGCAATCTATACGCTAGCGTTGCTCAAGTGGGCTTCAGATGCCTGTAGTTTTAGATGCCAGGGTCGGTCTAGGCCTCCACTAATGGCATCCACTGTAATGGCTACAGTACAGGCTGCACACCGGACACGGGTCACTAATAATCCGTCCGAAGCTCAAGCTCTACTCTTTTGGGTCAATTCAATACAATCCATCGCGAAACCGTAACAACGGTCAAACAACCCAATTCCTCTCTCCCAGCCGCAAAAGAATGGTCTCGCTGAAATGCAGGCCTACACCGAGCTCGCGGCTCCCTCAGCTGTCACGCACTCCTTGACCGCCTCCCTCACTTCGGCTACAGCAAACAATCTCGTTGTCGCAAAGGGCTCCCTACTCCAAATCTTTACTACAAAGGCCATATCCGCCGAATTCGATCCCGAGAACCAACAAGCCCTCCCAACAAAGCCTGAACCTGAATTCGACCACCGCGCAAACGATGACGATGGCCTTGAATCTTCGTTTCTTGGCGGCGAGACAATGATTGTCAAGACCGACCGCACAAACAACACAAAGCTGGTCCTTGTCGCAGAGCTTCCTCTTTCCGGTGCCGTCACAGGTCTGGCCAAGGTCAAGACCAAACACTCGAAATGTGGAGGCGAAGCTCTTTTGATAGCGTACAAGGCTGCCAAGCTGTGCATGGCCGTATGGGACCCTGAGAAGAGTACCCTGGAGACCATCTCCATCCATTACTACGAAAAAGAGGAGCTACATGGTGCGCCATGGGAGGTTTCTTTTGACGAGTATGCGAATTACCTCGAGGCTGATCCCGGCAGTCGATGCGCTGCCTTTCAATTCGGCTCGCGCAACATTGCAATCCTACCGTTCCGACAGGCGGAAGAAGACTTGGAGATGGATGATTGGGATGAGGATCTCGACGGGCCACGACCTGTCAAGGAGACTGCTGCAGTCGCCAATGGAGATAGCGACACAGTAGAACCACCGTATACACCATCTTTTGTCCTCCGTCTGCCGCTGCTTGATCCCAGTCTGCTTCATCCGGTGCACTTTGCTTTTCTGCATGAGTATAGAGAGCCGACATTTGGTATTTTGTCATCCAGCCAGGAACGCGCACACTCCCTGGGTCAGAAGGATCATCTCACATACAAGGTGTTTACTCTAGACTTGCAACAACGAGCTTCAACGACTATTTTGTCAGTCACCGACCTCCCCAGAGATTTGTTCAAGATTCTCGCTTTGCCGGCGCCAGTTGGTGGTGCTTTGCTCATCGGAGAGAACGAGTTGATCCATGTTGATCAGTCGGGCAAAGCCAATGGTGTTGCTGTGAACTCAATGGCGCGACAGATTACATCGTTTAGCTTGACAGATCAAGCGGACTTGAACCTACGGCTGGAGCACTGTGTTGTTGAGCAACTACATATCGAAAACGGCGAACTGTTATTGGTTCTCAACGATGGCCAGATTGGTATAGTTTCGTTCCTCATCGATGGTAGAACAGTCTCTGGACTCAGCATCAAGATGGTCACAGACGAAAACGGAGGCAATGTCCTCAAGAGCCGAGCATCCACAGCATCCAAGCTTGGAAAGAATACCTTTTTTGTTGGCAGTGAGATGGGCGACTCTGTAGTTTTGGGGTGGACAAGGAAAATGGGACAAGAAAAGAGACGGAAACCTCGTCTGATTGATACAGACATTGCGCTTGATGTGGACGAGCTGGATCTTGAAGATGACGATGACGAGGACGATGATCTTTACGGCACAGAGTCTGCGGCTGCAAAGCCAGCTCAGGCACTCAACGGAAGTGGCAGATCAGGCGAATTGAGCTTCCGCATACACGATACACTGCTCAGTATTGCACCCATCAAGGATCTAACTCCTGGAAAGACATCATTCCTTCCCGACAGCGAAGAGATGACTCTGTCGGATGGTGTTGTGTCGGATCTTCATCTTGCATGCATTGTCGGACGAGGAAAGGCTGGGTCCCTAGCCATTCTCAACCGTAATATCCAGCCCAAGATCATTGGACGATTCGAGTTTCCAGAGGCCCGAGGATTCTGGACCATGTCTGTCAAGAAACCACTACCTAAAGCGCTTGGAGGAAGTGCTGGTGTTGGTGATGAGTATGAGGCTTTTGGGCAACACGATAAGTATATGATTGTGGCAAAGGTTGATCTCGACGGTTACGAGACATCAGACGTGTACGCCCTTACAGGAGCAGGATTCGAAACGCTTAAGGAAACCGAGTTTGACCCTGCGGCCGGATTTACTGTTGAGGCTGGGACAATGGGAAAGCAGATGAGGATAATTCAGGTTCTCAAGTCCGAGGTTCGATCCTACGATGGAGGTAAGTTTTCGTCCAAGTGATTACTGCACATACTGATTGTTCCAGATCTCGGACTTACTCAGATTCTTCCCATGCTCGACGAGGAGACCGGCGCAGAACCGAGAGTCACAAGCGCCAGCATTGTTGATCCCTACCTGCTCCTCATCCGCGATGACAGCAGTCTTTTACTAGCACAAATCGACAGCAACAATGAACTCGAAGAGGTGGAAAAGATGGATGCTACACTACAAAACACAAAGTGGCATGCTGGATGTCTATATGCTGACACAGAGGGCGCTTTCCAATTCAATGCCAACGATAAGGGTGAGACTGAAAAGATTATGATGTTTCTTCTCAGCTCTACTGGTGCGCTACATGTAAGTATTTGTCCTTCTCAGATTACAGCTACTGACTTGACAGGTGTACGCTCTCCCTGATCTCTCAAAGCCCGTCTACGTTGCTGAAGGTCTCTCTTATGTACCTCCTCATTTATCAGCCGATTACACCCTACGACGAGGTTTAGCAAAGGAGACTCTGCGCGAGATCTTGGTAGCCGACCTAGGCGACACCATTTCCCAATCCCCATATCTCATCCTCCGCAACCAAACAGACGACCTCACCATTTACGAACCCATTCATCATGTCAGACCAGGCGGCGAAAGCAACCTATCTGCCGCCCTCAGCTTCAAAAAGATGTCCAACGTAACATTAGCCACAACACCCGCTCAAACAGAAGACGACGACGTAGAGCAACCCCGTTTCATGCCCATGCGCAGATGCGCAAACATCAACGGCTACAGCACCGTCTTCCTCCCCGGCTCCTCTCCAAGCTTCGTACTCAAGTCCAGCAAGAGCATTCCCCGTGTCATCGGTCTTCAAGGCCTCGGTATCCGCGGTATGAGCTCGTTCCACACAGAGGGTTGTGATCGTGGCTTCATCTACGCGGACGACAAGGGCATCGCGCGCGTCACCCAGTTTCCCTCTGACACCAATTTTACTGAGCTTGGCATCTCGGTCAAGAAAGTTCCCCTTGGGTCTGACGTTCGCGGCATCGCATATCATCAGCCCACTGGTGCATACATCGCAGGCTGCATGACAAGCGAACCGTTTGAACTTCCTAAAGACGATGATTATCATAAAGAGTGGGCAAAGGAAACACTCTCTTTCCCTCCAACCATGCCCCGCGGCGTCCTGAAGCTCATCAGCCCCATCACCTGGACCGTTATCCACGACATTGAGCTCGAGTCTTGCGAATCAATCGAGTGCATGAAAACTCTCCACCTCGAGGTCTCAGAAGACACAAAAGAGCGTCGCTTCCTCGTCGCAGTCGGCACAGCCGTGTCAAAGGGCGAAGACCTCCCCATCCGCGGCCGCGTCCACGTCTACGACATCGTAACCGTCATCCCCGAGCCCGGCAAGCCAGAGACAAACAGACGTCTCAAAGCCATCGCCCGCGAAGACATTCCCCGCGGCGGCGTCACGGCTATTTCCGAAATCGGAACCCAGGGCCTCATGCTCGTCGCTCAGGGCCAGAAATGCATGGTCAGAGGTCTCAAGGAGGACGGATCTTTGCTACCTGTCGCTTTTCTCGATATGAGCTGCCATGTTTCCAGCGCGCGAGAACTCTCACGCACAGGTCTTTGTCTCATGGCTGATGCGTTCAAGGGTGTCTGGTTTGCGGGTTATACAGAGGAGCCGTATACTTTCAAGGTCTTGGGTAAGAGCCATGGCCGGTTACCAGTTGTGGTGGCGGATTTTCTTCCAGACGGCGATGATCTTGCTATTGTCGCGGCGGATGTAGATGGTGATTTGCACATTCTCGAGTTCAACCCCGAGCGTAAGTCTACTCCTTCAACAATTGGAATTATACTGACAAAATACAGACCCCAAATCTCTTCAAGGCCATCTCCTTCTCCACCGCACGTCCTTCTCCGTCTCACCCAACCCACCATCCACAACACTTCTTCTCCCACGCACAACACCACCCAGCCATCCAACCCCCCAAGACCCTCCCCACGTTTTACTCCTCGCATCCTCCTCCGGCCACCTATCCAGCCTGATTCCTCTCCCCGAGACAGCATACCGCCGTTTGTTATCTGTAACGAACCAGCTCCTCCCCGCCCTGACACCGCACGGCGGCCTAAACGCAAAGGCACATCGCTTGCCCGTTGGTACGCGAACAGTAGGTGTTGAGGCAGCGGGTGGAAGAGCGATTGTTGATGGAGCCGTGTTGGCGAGGTGGGCTGAGTTGAGCGCTGCAAAGAGGGCTGAGATTGCTGGTAAGGGTGGGTATGATGGTGTTGAGGAGCTGAGAGAAGAGTTGGAGGGTGTGTTGGGATGGAGCGGTATGTCTTACTTTTAGTTTATACGGTGAATAGAGGCATAGATAAGTAGTTTAATACTGGGGAAGTCACAATAGAATTATGTTACAACAAAACATCTTCATCACTTGCTACACACTGAATACAACAAAATCATGTTACAAGAAACACTTCTCTGTTGCTATAAATACTGTGATTTTATGGGCACAACTCAGCTGCATTCTAGACTGTACATGTCTGTCTATCAGCATCTCAAAAGCAAGCAGGTATAAAACATTCTTTTCCCGAACCCTTTACCAAGAATCATATCAGTAGACTATATCCGATACATATATAAAACCCAATCCATCAATGTATACGCGATATCATCTCATTCCATCCATCAACGTATACACATGCGGTATCATTCCAATACAGAACCCCAAACGCCAATCCCAAGCTTAACGAAACAAATAGTAATATCATACATTTTTGAACCGTTTACTAAACCTCGCCAGCCTTCTTGCGTCGAATGCTGCCAAAGCGCTTTCGCAGACCGTCGCTCAATTTGTGACGACCTGTAGAGTTGTTGCGACGAATGTCGGTGCCGTTTGAGTGCTCTGGGGTTGTTCGAGGGCTCTCGCTGAAGCTTCTGTTGTGGGTAAACGCAGGGCGCGTGCTGGTTCCCATGTTGGAAGAGAGTTCATACTCGGCGGGTCCACCACGATTGCGCTTGTGCTCCTTGAGGTCCTTTTCATAGGTGTAAGAGGGCTCACCCTTGCCCTTGAGGTCATCAGGATGGTATTGCTGTCAAAGTTAGTAAAAGTTCTTAAATCTGTCTCAGGAATACTTACAATGCCATCCCATCGCTTGTACGCACCACCCATGGCGTCGGGTTCCCTCATGAGATCAGCACCCTCCTCATAGTTGATGGTGTTTCCACTAAAGTCCCGCTCGCCGCTGGGAATGACGGCAGTACCCTGAAGAGGCATCTTTTTCTTGAGGGAGTCTTGAATGTTTTCTCTCGGTGTCGCACGGAGAGCTTCTCGGTTAGACTCCTCTACAGCTGCGACGGGCGAGTACTTTTTGTTGCGATTGCGGCTGGCAAGAGTTGCGTCATAGGGACCGCCATGATGATAGGTTCCACCAATAGTATCGAGAGCGTCAATGGTGTCAGTCATGGGCATTTGCTTGCGTCGCAAGTGAGGGGCGCGATCAGCTGCGCGAGCCTCCTTTCTAAGGATGTCGAGGGGACGGTGAGACATGTCGCCTGGGTATCTTTGACTCAGTGAGCGTTGACGAGAGATTCCGCAGTTGCTGGCGCTAAAGCTGCGGTTGTGCTGAACCTGAGGTCGGTTGCGATGGGCAGGAACTCGAGCGCTGGCTGAACGGTTGACGGATGAAATGTTGAACGGGTTGTTGGACTCTGCCGGGCCAGGAGGAGAGTTTGGGGGAGAGATCGAGACCGAGGGGACAGATGATTGACGTCGCGAAGCTGCAGCGTCGGAGAAGGGGTTTGAGGAATGGAAGCTGTCGCGAGTTGGACTGGCAGATGTGGGAGGAGTAGGATAGCTTCCGTGACGATGTTTATGGCTTCGATGCTTGTTTTTGCTGTCGGAGTCTTTGGAGTTGTCTTTGCTTGAAGATGAATTGGAGCTCTCAAGAGAATAGCTGCGGAATTGAGCTGAAAGGTTGCCAATGCCGGTGTCTTGGTTTGGTTCAGGTTCGTTTAATGGATCAAGAAGATAAGCCTTGGCCTGGAATGAGTGTTAGATGATGATTAAATAGAGTGATGAGTGGTGTTGTTTTTAGAACGTCATCAGGCTTGCGTGTACTTTGGGCTGTGGCATGGCCCAATACCCAAGTAAGCATGGTTGGTTACTTGGCTTGCATCAAGAAACAGCCAAGCAGCCGCCAATCTTTGTGATCGACATTGACGCAAGGCGACCAACGCAGGGGATAGCGATAAGGGTCTTTTTCTGACGTCCTTTCTTCCATCACTTAAGAGTATTGGGATGACGTTGGTTTAGGGAGCGGACCCTGAAGCGCTTGAACCAAGGAACGAACAAAAGAATGGGCCATGATGGTGGGAGACAAGGGTATCACTCTAGCTCAGGTAAGGGTCCAAAACTTACCCATTGCTTGTCACTGGTGTCCGTCATGGTGGCGACGGGCTGTTTGTTTCGAGTTGCGCAAAGTCGTCGTTTTGTCAGTGGTCAAAGAATGAAGCGAGTCGATTGTAGTTGCGATGCTGCGGTACGATGTAATGCGGTACGATATGGACAGATACGATGACTGCTCTTTCTTGGGACTTGCGATGCAATGTCTATTCGTGTTTGTCGTGAATGTACTTTGTTCCGCGACAGAGATGTTGTCTGGTGTAAAGTAGAGGGTAGGATGGAAGAAACAGAAGAAATAAAACGGTGGGATGGATGGGAGGACATGCAGCCTCTTTATTTAGGGAAGGCACGGCATGGCACCCACCATGATCCCAAAAGGAAAAAAGAGAAGCTCTCCATTTTCTAGCTGCTCTAGGACCCGGAGTCTGGGTACATACACAAGGTAAGGCACAGTTCCTGGGTTGTACGGATGTAGATCTTGAGTTAGAGCGGTCTCGTCCCCCCTCCATTCCCATCATGCGCCCATTCACAATCCTCCCATAGCGGGGTGAGCAAAGCTCCCGTGATGCGGATTCTAATTCTAGCAGCTTCACCTGTCGACGCTATCGACGCCTCGTTCAACGGATGGGACTGAACTCAAGCGCCTTACAAGTCCCTTGCAGTCAAATTGTCTAAACGGGAGTGCCGAAGTCGGTACTAACGTTACATGGAGAAGTGAGAAGCTACAGTACATACATACCTCTAGGTTTGGTGTGGCAGTTGTCACAACAGTCACATCCACCAACTGACCGGGCTCTACTAGCTAGGTCCCGCATGTCAATCCTCAGTCATTCGCGTCAATCAGTCATGTCTCGCCTATTGTGAGCCGATCCCCTTTTGTTTTATCGTTTCTTCCAATCGCGGCAGCCTCGGAAGGTAGACAGACAACGTCAGCCAACACGAGGTTTAAGCTCAACAATAGACAACTGGAATGTATAGCAGACAGACACACTATAGCATGAAGAAAGAAATAAAACAGCAAGGAGAGCCTCGTCAGTTTGTCGGGTCAGGTCAGGTGAGCATTAATGCAGCAGTGCACAGGGTCCAGGTCTAAGCACTCTCGCTACTGCTTGTAGGGACCTGGCCTGACCAGACCAAACCCGGACCTGGACATTTTAGTCCGACGGCGTTGTTCTCCAATCGAGTCACTATCCATCGCAGAGGCTAAATTAAAAGTTGGGATTCAGTAACGCTCGCTTCCCCGAAACGGGTGACAGGTGGCAGACCCTCTCCAGACCACTTGAATTAATGCTCAGTGGATATTTAACAGACCGCTATTAAACAGTTATTCATTGCCCACGATAAGTATCTACATTGATTATCGAAACAATTAATCTGTGTTTTTCTCATTGCTCTGTCTGTGATATCACACCTAAATCTTGCTTGCGCGGCCCGCAACTGACGCAACGAATAAGCCATGACGTCCCATTGCTACCCTATTCCAATTGATCAGCAACAGCAGATATCGGATCTTGCCATGACAAACCTCTCAACGTCAGCTCTAACTAGTGACTTGTATTTTTATCAGCAAATAACATCAGACATGCCTTCTCATAAAGAGACTAATGAACAATCGTCATCATCAGAGTTTCAGCCGCTTTACTGACAAACACCGTTACTGACCCCACTACGGGAATAATTGCCGCGCACTCTCAGCCATGGTCAAAAGCGCACTCCAGACGCGCAGACAACAAAGGGCCGTTTACCCGTCTGAACAACTAATAAAAAACACCATTGCAAATCACGTCTATATGACGTACAGATCCACGGAATAATGGCTCTCGTCGACTACTCTTCCTCCGGGTCCGAGTCCGAACCCGATACGCAGCCTGTCAAACGCCGTAAAGCAGTTGACGGCTCGTCGCGGAGTGTAGACGGAGATAGTGCTGCGGGTGCTTCTTCTATGCCGCCCTTGCCTGATACCTTTCATGATCTGTATGCTTCCACTGTTCGACAGAGTGTCGTTGATGATCCGAGTCTGCACCAGGGCCGGAAGCGTCATATTCCCCATGTAGTTGGCAACTGGCCCAGTCATGTATACACAGAGTGTGAGTTGTCGTACATGAGACCCATTGAACGTACAGCTAATTCAACAGGGCATCCATCTACCGAACAGCATGGACTTCTCACCACTCTCATCGCCGACATTGAAGAACATGTGTCGAGTAACACCAAGCTCTTTAATTTCCTGACAAGCGATCTGGGATCACCTCTACCACTTCACATCAGCCTATCTCGTCCGCTATCACTCACAACAAGTGCCAAAGACGAGTTCCTAGATAAGATAACAGAATCCTTCAACAGCAGCGGCATCGCACCCTTTGCCGTCAAGCCCCAGAGCCTCGCATGGTTTAGATCGCCAGACTCGGACCGCACGTTTCTTATCCTCCGGGTTGCAAGCGGTCCCGACACCAAGCCTTTGAACCCAGAACTCACCAGCTTGCTATTACGGAGCAACTCGGTAGCAGCACAGTTTGGACTACCATCGTTGTATGCACGATCTCCAGACGAGCCGGTCGGGGGTGCGTTCCACGTCTCCATTGGGTGGACGTTTCATTTACCAGGGGATGAACTGTCGCTCAAGACGCTGCAACTCTTTAAACAGCCCAAGTTTGACGATATACGCAAGTGGGAGATTAGCGTGCTGGGTGTCAAGGTCAAGATTGGAAATGTCGTGAATCATATTGCGCTAAAGGCAGGTCGAAGCGGTGCACCAAAGTCGACATCTTTTCTCAAGTCGTGATATTCCATTGTACGTCATTGACTGCAGAGGTTCATTAGGTATTGCCGAGCTGTCCGAGCAAGCCGAAACATTTGACAGAGATAATTCAGAATATCGGGGTCAATGAGACTTGCGGGTTGCTATGCCACCTGCGACCATTCCGAGACTTGAAACCTTGTTGGGTCTAATAAGAAGAAACAGTTGCGAATCGGAACTTGTGGACTAAGCATCAAAAGCAACGTCAGTCAAGCGGATTGTTCGGGGGTGAAAAGCAAATGCAGTGACATCATATGACGTGGCATCGATTGAATAGAGGGAATCGAGAGCTGAGAAGAGGGTACAGCAGCTGAACGTCATGGAATGCAAGATGAGGCCATTCTACAGACTCACTATGCCTTGGTACCTAGGGTAGCTGTCGACTGAGCAGAGTTGAGGGATGAATGAGACTGCAAGAGACACGGGAAGATGATGATAAGACAAATATAAACTGTGGGAGCCACGTGCTTTGATCTCAACGGTTTTTGCATCTCGGTTCAATGAGAATAAAGACCTGGTATCAGGTAGAAGAATGCTGTGTGATTATTTGATGTTATTTTGTGCTTTGTCTGCTGAGTTTACTTGGTACCGCAACATTAATTGCCCTGAATAATGACATTATAAACTCTTGTATTTGGTGTCTCACAATTTCTAAAGTCTAATATCGACTTGATTCTGTAAAATGCACCTGAGATCAAGGGCGTTGAGGATGAGGCTGATAACGGTGGTCGTGGAATTGTTTTGAAGATCAAACGGTCGTTAAGTCCCTGAATGAGATCCCTGTCACTGTCATTAACTGTCAAAATGAGCATCATGCCGTCGATCAATGTTGCATTGGAGGGGTACTAAATAATCAAAGACGACAAGCACGAGAGTTTTGTATAGAGTAAACAGGAGCTATGACTTGTTGCGGAATAAAAGAACAACAAAATGTTAGATCATTCAAGGGCAGCTTATCAGAGACATGAGAAGAAAAAAGAAGCCATTGGTTCCCCGAGGAAGTATTATTAGGCTTTTAGCCAAGCCAAAGAAAGATTGGCTGACTTCTCATCAAGCTCATTCGTGATCTAGAGATTTTACAATCTCAAGGGAGTCGTTGCTGAGGCGAGATGGATAAATTTAGGTGATACAATAGAAATCTTTTGTTTACTTTCGACTGCCCCTCCAAAACCAAAACTCAATCTACCCCACTAAATCACCCAGTAGCCAATAATCACCCCCCAAATTAGGGATCCAGCCCAGTCTCGATAGGCACCTTCCCCTGTGAGCACTGTTGTATCAGCCATCATCTCATCTCATCACATCTCATTGCTTTCCTCTGTTTGTCTTGCCTTGCCTTCCATTTCAGGCCTCGCAAAACAAAAGTCGTCCTCAACACCATCACCAATTTTTTTTACTTTCTCCATCTTCCTCCTCTCTTCTTTTTTTCTCTCCCCATCCCATCTCTCTTTCTCTTCCACCACAAGGACATTAATATCTTGGTCTTTTCGTCAAAGATACAACATTGTCTTTTTCTCAAACTCTTGACTCTAACATTTTCCCATCGACTCGACTCCTTCAGCAGCTTTCTTCTGAAGCGATCCCTGGCCGAACCGCTTCTAGACGACCCCTCGTCTCCATATCAAAGTTCCTTACCCCGGGAAATCTTTGACCGCCTCCGAAGACCCAACCCAGCCTCGCGTTGCGCTGCGCAAGATTTGAACTCTGCCGATCTCGCGTGACATCCAAAACAACATACAGATTTTTGCGTGTACCGAATCGCGCCTCTCACCAACACAATCCGAGCTGAATCGCGACATCGAAAGGAATCGCTCTATTGCCGAAGGAACCTGTTTTGACCCGCCCTCACCAATCGATCGGCCGAGCTCTTGTGCCCCTCCCCGCACCGTCGACAATTTGGAGCTTTGCTCTCCCCCTCCCTCGTCAAAACTCGAATAAACAACAAAAACCACAGAAAAAATGCCTTTCGACATCGACACCACCCGCCGGAATAAGGCGCCTCGGCCTCTCTCAGACTCGGAACGCGCCCGCGTGGAAGAGTTTATTGACTCAATCCACTACTCGGCGAGATACTCCGACAGCGAATACGAGTACCGTCACGTCCAGCTCCCCAAAGCCATGCTCAAGGCTATCCCTAAAGATTATCACGACTCTTCAAAGGGAACCCTCAAGCTCTTGTGGGAGGAGGAATGGCGAGCTCTTGGCATTACTCAGGTACGCCCTTGCCACTGCCGCAATTAGACAGGACTAACAATCGCGCAGAGTCTAGGATGGGAACACTACGAAGTCCACGAGCCAGAACCACACATTCTCCTGTTCAAGTATGTTGTGGGAATCCTATCGGGTTTTGTTTGCATCACTAACACGTCCAGGCGACCGCTCAACTTCCAACCACCTCAGTAATCGACTAGATCCCCACGACTCAGATTTTCCCCCTTAATGTATCATACATATTTATGCACGGAGCCCTCGGTGCCACACTCGGATCCTAGACGCAAGTTCGCATGGTCACGATTGTTCGGTCTGTTGAGATATAAAGAGAAAGCAAACAAAGAGACTTTTATGGTTCAACACGCTCGCAAACGTCCCATACAGTGTTTTGGCCTTGCCTTTTCCACACAGCTACCCCGAGATGTCAAAGGAGGTCTCTTACCAGTCTCTTGGGTCCATGTATGACGTACAGACGGTTGTTTGGGCGACAGGGCGAGTGATGGATCGAGTCGACAAGTTGGATCCGCCCATGCATGTGCATGTCCCAACAACCAAGACATGGGGTACATTATAATATGGAGTTTGGATCTGGAACGATCCGGGAAACGCGCCGCGTCGGTGTTTGGTTTGGTTGGGCATTTCAACCTTTTTATTTTTATTTATCCAACATGTTTGTTTCAATGTCTCTGATTTGGAGGCGACTGGGATTTTCTTCTATCGGGACAAAAGATGATGAGTACATCGCATCTTGGCGCGGATGAAAAGGAAGATGTGCTCAGTGATACCCTTTTACGAGGAAGAGCAGGGCTTAATTAAGCAAGCAGATAGATGCAGGCAAGAATAAATGATGAAGATTAGAAACCGACTGATTTAGGATTCAATGGTCTATGCATATGGCCTCATGGCTTGTGGCTGTAACTGTGTTGTTGAAGCGCCACAATTGTGAATCAATTTAGTGGAGAGAAGAATGTTATACGAGGGTCTTGGTTGGATGTCTTGGAATAGGATGATTTGTAAGTCATTCACGACAATCGTTAAAGACACAGCTACAGTCAGTAGATATTATTAGACATGATGGGCAGTTCCGGCAGATGAGATGGTCTGATGTTGGCCTAGTCTAGTGTTTAGATGCATGGGCATGACCATGACCTCAGACTCAATTTGAATAGCTGTCATCTTTGACGGAGCATCTAAAAGTGGCAATCGATGGTCAGTTCTAGATGCATTGCTTCGCCTCAAGATATCGCCAGCGTGGCATCTTTGTACCTAGTATTCTTCCTTTTCGTATTCCATTATGTAGTTTTGTAAGCTCGAGTTTGTTTATTTATCATTCAACATCTTTCATTCCCTGCATGAACTGTCTTCCATTGTCTTTAATTCATGCAACGACAAAAAGCACTAAATTAAGGTACCGTTGGATAAATTGATATGCAACCTTTCCCCTTCAAGACAAGTGTTACACTTTCATCGCCGCCCGCCGAAGCCGTCAACCCACTTTATCTTACCTTGATACGTCGCTTCTTCTAAAACGTCAACTCTACAACAAGTGCTCAACTTTCTTTTTTTTTTTTTTCTAAAGCTTGTAACTGTTGATCGCCTTCACTCGCTGGCGATTGATTCACTGTCGTCGATAAGATTGTTAGACTCACAGCCTCGCATCTACTATCGCATCGACCGCTGCTTGGGCGCTCTCGAATTACAATGAAGTCTGCTAGCAGGCTATTTTACCTCTCCGTGTTTGCTCTATGGGCTGCACCGGGTTCTTGCGAGAGTTCAAACGATGAATGCCATGTATGTTTATCCTTCCGCCACGCCGAAGCCTCCTGAGTCAGTGCTGACATCACAGATCTCACCAAAGTCCATCGTTGGCGACGCCTGCGCTTCCTATTCCACCCTCGACAAACTGAACCTCCACACCAAACCCGCCATCGACGATCTCACCCAAAACACCGACTTTTTCTCCCACTACCGAGTTAACCTCTTCCACAAGAAATGTCCCTTCTGGGATGACGAGAATGGCATGTGCGGCAACATCGGCTGCGCCGTTGAAACTCTAGACAACGAAGAGGACATCCCCGAGATCTGGCGCGCCCACGCCCTAGGCAAACTCGAAGGCCCTCGTGCTAAGCACCCCGGCAAAAAAGCCCAGCGCCAGCACCCCCAGCGACCCCTCGGTGGTCTTTTGGGCGAAAACGTCGGCGAGAGCTGTGTCTTTGAGTACGATGACGAATGCGACGAGCGAGACTACTGTGTTCCCGAGGACGAGAGCGCTAGCTCAAAGGGCGATTACGTGAGCTTGGTCCGAAACCCTGAACGATTCACTGGATACGCTGGCGACGGCGCAAAGCAGGTCTGGGACGCCGTCTACCGAGAGAACTGCTTCCAGAAGAGTTCGTTCCCCAAATCTGCCGATCTCGGTCAGTCTGGATGGCAGCACGGTCCTGCTGCTCAAGACTTTAAACAGATCCTTGACGCGGCTGGTCGCCAGGCCCAGCTTGAGGAGCGGCGCCAGGAGAACCCCAACACACCGTTTGTCGCAAACACTGGCTTCGAGGTGGAGGATGAGTGTCTCGAGAAGCGTGTGTTTTACCGTGTCATGTCGGGAATGCACGCCAGCATTAGCACCCATCTGTGCTGGGATTTTCTCAATCAGACTACCGGACAATGGTCGCCCAACCTGAGCTGCTACGAACACCGTCTGCACAAGTTCCCCGACCGTATTGGAAACGTCTACTTTAACTACGCCCTCATGACCCGCGCCATCGCCAAGCTTAGCCCCTACCTCCAGAAGGAAGAGTACAAGTTTTGTCTGGGAGATCCTTCTGAAGACGCTGCCACCCGCGCAAAGGTCCTCGAAGTCACCGAGAAAGCAGCCAGTGTTCCCCAAATCTTTGACGAGAGTCTCATGTTTGTTAACGGCGAGGGCCCGTCTTTGAAGGAGGACTTCCGCAACCGCTTCCGCAACGTCAGTCGTCTTATGGACTGCGTTGGCTGCGACAAGTGCCGTCTCTGGGGCAAGCTTCAAACCGCTGGTTACGGAACAGCTCTCAAGATTCTTTTCGAGCTGGACAACAACAACGAGGATGTCCCTCATCTCCAGCGCACTGAGATTGTCGCTCTCTTTAACACGTACGCTCGCATCAGCAGCTCTCTCCACAACATTGGCGAGTTCCGTAAAATGATGGAAGCAAAGGTTGAGAACGAAAAGGTCGCAAAAGAGTTCGATGAGGCCACTGAAAAGGGCAGACTGCGCGCAAAGCTTGAGGCCGAGGCTGCGGAGAATGATCAGATTGACGATGCCATGAGGGAGTTTATCGAGCTACGTGCCAAGGGCCCCGAGGAGGAGTCCATGATGGGTCACCTCGAGCATGAATTCGCTCAGTTCAAGGCTGTTTTGCGCATTATTCTCAACGGCTGGATGCGCACTCCCAAAACACTGTAAGTTTTGTACGTCCCTCTAAAAAGAAAATTACTAATAATTGTAGATGGGCCATTTTTAAATACGAAACTTGGCGTCTTTTCCGCCTCTGGGTCGGTCTTCCTGTTGGTCCACGAGTGTGGACGTTTGGACTGCCCAACGTTGACCTGGGCAAGGATGAGCTGTAAAGGTGTACAAATGCGATTGCTTTGTTTGACTGTTATATGATGATTACAACAAATTGGAGAGGCATCAATTGGCGTTTGCAGGCATTTCTTTGGCGTTTTTAAGGGTGGTATTTTAGCATAATTGTTTATGCATTAGTTGATGTGTAAATATACTTCCAGGAGATACTGGTTTACATTTGAACTTTGAGCCTAAGATATGAAAGCCAGTCGAGAAGAAGAAAGAGACGTCGTATATCTGTGCCGGTCACTTGTCGTCGTCTTGACACTTGACAGAAGACGGCGGCGACTGTCGACGGAGACTCTGGCAAAAGGGGCGCATACGATCATTAACGTCTGGAATAAAGGTCTAGTTACGTCCAGACTGACATCCTCATTTCTCGTTTGAGCCAGCCGTTGTAGTCCCAAAAGGTTACTTCTTGACAAGTGGTTCAACGATAACGCCTCGTCTCCGCGTCCTGGCGGAAATAACCCTTTGGTATTACAAGAGCGTGCAATCAGTTCATAGCCCCCTGGACAGTGTAATAGGTTCAGCCAATGTCATGATCAATTCCATATACGCAGCTGCCCTACTGAGAAGGCTCGGGCTTCGGCACTTACCGAGCTATAAGGGACAAAATTAGTAGGTCAGCTTATGCTACTTCGACCATGTTTGTTAGACTACTTATTTTTGTACCCCAAGACTGGACAGAGTACAGAGAATAAGCAAGTGTTTCTATTACCACAATGCTAAACTGGCGGTGTGTTAAAGTGCAAATGTTATTACTGCCATTGGATTGTAGATCACTTCACTCCAAGAAGTATTTCTATTTAGTATACTCCGCAAGCATTTCTCTTTGAGAATAACAAGGAGATAACAAGGCAGAATCGTCTCATTTCAACCCTCAATTTACAATTCTGTAACTTTACTCCAGTTATACTGCAACCTCTCGATGTCCTTCTTCTTGAATATCGTCTCAAACATACTGATTCCAATTGACATGTGGTAATTGGGGGCCAAAAGACCTGAGAGCAGGGGATTTTAGGCTTTGAGGCCCCCAAATGATGGGAGCAGGGATTGTAATGTAAGACCCGGGGGGTTGGAGATGTGATGAGGGGAGTGTGAGTGGGTTGTGCAGATGCGAGTAAAAGGGGATATCTTGGGATGTCAAGTAGAAGAGATGACGAGTAGAGGGAATTAATTATGTGGTATTTGTTGAGTGACATGGAAGCGAGGTATCTCATGCATTGATATAGCGGTATATGCCGAATCACATCACATCACATCACAGCCTTGTCAACAATCACATCGCCTATACAAATCCGAAGCCCATGCCGAATACCAATTCCCGATATTCGGTCATAAAAAGCAAGTAATACTCGATTTTCAAGGTCCTTTTGCAATCTCAAGCCTGCATCAGTGAAACAAGCGGTGTTGGCTGTTGGTTCAAGACATTTCCTCAACCAATAATATCCCAAGTGTAATACAGGCCCTACCAGGCTGGCGGGATTTAGATCGGTGGTCCACACCCCTTTCTTACCGACTGCTTGGGTTCTTTTTACCAGTCCGTTGGGATGGGTTTCCGAGGGAGGAAGGTAGTTGCAGGAATTGTATTTTGTTGCAAGAGACTGACATCTAAACTTGGATAAAAGGCCCGTCTGACTTGACGCGGTGCTTATGTCCAAGATGAGACATACTTCCTTTACCAAGACAAGACATACTTCGTAGACATGCTTCCTGGTTTGCCAAGATGAGACATCCTCCCTGCGTTTACCAAATCCCTGGGTGAACGGGAAGCCCGAGCTTAGAGACAACTACAACCCCCGGAAACCGGATGTGACTCCGGTGCAGCTAATGGGGCCCGTACTGCTGGGACAGAGTGGGTGTGGTGGCCGTTTGACGAGTTTAGTTGCCTTGCACTCGAACCAGATACTCGGGTCGTCCTTTGTGTCGGTAGCGGGAGGGGGCAGGAATCCCTGTTTCATTGGAAGCCTTATAACTAGCTGTCAGCTCGCCATGATGTGATGGTCAATCAGTTTCTCAAGAACTTACTTCAATACATTTTGTTACTATGGATCTGTTATCTGGTGTTGGAGGCTGTTGCTCGTCAACTGATAAAGTTGAGAGTTTGGCTAGAAGGGATAGCAGTATTAGTCTTGATGACGGTGCTTATAAAAGGTATGTCTTGGTCTTGTTTGGAGAAGGGAACTAACGTGGACAGACGCACTCCTGAACCTGTCAAATCCCCTCTCTCTTTTGACCTTGGGATATTCGATGAACCTAGTCTTCATGGACCTACCCTTCCTACACCCAGTATTGCATCTTCGCCTTCAGTCGTTGCGCCAATGGATGTCTACCTTCGATGCGACGAGAGCCACGAGTCTAGAATGATTAGATTCAGTGGTACAGTCTTACAACAGTACAAACATACCGAGCTTGAGGACATTTCCCCTGCAGGGACTTGTAGTTGGGAGTTTGTCTCGGCACAGATACCAAACACTCCAGTGCTGCAACCTGCACTCAGTCCCAAGCCAACAGCCAAACCTCCTCACGCAAGCGGACACAAAAATATTATGTCGGGCTCGGACATGTCTGAGCTTGCGTTGTCTGTTGATTCACAGCCTCTGAGTGACGATATGGAGAGGTATGAGGAGGCTATTGCCGAATACAAAGCTGCTTCTAAGCGATACAAGTATGAGTTTCTATTCCTTTAGTCGGTATAATACTAACAAGTGTAGGCAAATCAGGTCAAAGGTTTCCAAGAGACCTCGTGTCTTTAAGGATCGACCAAGACGTAGGGGGGAGAAGAGGAAAGCGGAAGAATGAGCAAAAGAGGAGGTAGTTACCAGTGTTTGTATGTTTCATTATTATGTCGGTATTATTTGTATAAATCATTCATCGCTATGCCTCATGTCGCGTGCCTCAAATAGTAGTCGTAGGTGCACCATCCTTGACAACATCAATACTAAGCAAAAAAGAGAAAAACACCAGAAGCAACTTTACACATTAGCCACATACCTCACTCAAGGGGATTACAACATACCGCCATACTGCATATACCCAAAACATGAATCTCAAACCCTCCAACCAACGCTTTCCCACGCATCATGATCCTCTGATACCTCCACGTCCGAACCGCGCCTAAAAGAATCGTCCCGATGGAGAAGCCGTAACAAGTCAAGGCCAGGGGTCTCCCCGTGATAAAATATCCAAAGGTCTTTGCGTGATGGCCCTCGTGACTGAGCGTAAACAGCTGCGCTACCATTGTTCCCACCATGGACATCATAACCGAGGTGCGCAGATACCCTAAAAAGGTCCTTTCGTTTGCTGTGAGCATGTTAGACGCACTGAAACCCATCGATACTACATCACGAGACGACGTGGATCGAGTTCTTCCTCCAATCTCCTATTCCTCCGGACGATAACATACCCAGATGATCCCTCGACGCTGAGAGGTCTACCTCACAACTAACATAGTCTTTCCAGAACCTTCCCAGGCTCGTCCCTGTCTTGATGTGTGTAGGGACAACCCCTTGCGGCACTGCGGTGGGTGTCTCTCCGTTGCTATTTCGGGGATGGGATTCATCTTCGCTTTCGTTGCGTGAACAGGACTGGGAATGGCGTAGACGAGAACGTGGTCTCGCGAGGTCTTGGAGTGAGTATTCTGAGTTTGAGCGGGTTATATTTGAGGGGCGTAGCATATTGTAGGGGTAAGAGATATGATTGACGCTATAGATAGAGCTATCTTCTATGAGATTTGTTGAAAGAGAAGTTGATGAGGAGTGTCAATCGTGGATGACCATGTGCGGATATCGGCGTGTTCAAGCGGAGGTTCCGAGCGCCGAGCCGGCCCCTCTTAGCCGGACACGGGGTCCATCCGGGGATCTAAGAAAGTTAGTTAGTGGTTATTGACTAATAGCAATAAGGCATATACAATCTGACTGTGCTACAAATCTAGTGTTGTCTGTGTTCACATCACATAGCACAGACAGAGGTATGCCAGAGTTCAACAGCCTATTTCAACGGCATTCCATGCATCTACTAAACACAACAGGCAATACATGATCTACTTACATATGCATGCACAACTCCCCGGCACTTCTTTCTAGAATCTCCCCCTTTCAGCATCGGACACTCCATCACGAGTAAAAAGTCCCTCCTCTTTCAGCTATCTGCCGAGCTTTCCACATTTGGCAACTGCAACGAAACGAAAGTACCACTTGTCTTTTATTTATTACTATTTCCATGATAAAACCCTAGTTACAAGTTAGTTGGCCTCTGTTTCCTACGGCTCTCGTTCGTCTTGGCTCCGCCGGTACGCTCCGGCCGACAGACTGGGATCACCGGCCCGGATAGCCGCTGAAACAGGTTTATTTCCCGATTCTGTCACTTACTTCTGACCCTTGTCGTATTTGCTTCCCAGGCTGTCGGGTTTTTGTCTTGGGGGAACAGCGGTAAGAAGGATTCCTCCTTGTTGAGGGAGCACAAGATGAGACTACAAAGCAAGCGTCTGTCTCATTCAACAACAAAGATATCGTGCAACTCATCTGTTCTTTTGTAATATATTTATCATCATCGTAATCAAGAGACATCCCCGGGACCCCCGGCATTTAATCTAATCCACGTCGCTCTCACGGTCCGTATATACCGACCAACTTCCCCCGTCCTTGTCTCTCTTCTTTGCTTTTGACAAGATAGAGATGACCTTGTCTTGTCTTACATTATACTGGGCTCACTTCAGCCGGGCCGTTTAAATGCACCACCTCATTTGCTCATTATCCAAAAAGAAACACCTTATCTTGGACCACGATCCTTGCCTCTCACTACTGCGCAGCTGTCGTACATTATTCCCCGAGCCTTATGCTTATCCCTCGGTCATGTAGATAGCATATGACTTTACGTGCCGCGTGCCTACCTGATTGCGTTATCCCGTATAAGTGAAGCCAAGGTTGACACTGTTTCTCGCTCTTCATTTCTGGTGCAGTGTAACCTCGACCTCGCTTCGAGTTGCCTTTCTTTACTTTAGTTTCGTTACTATTTAACCTGTTATAGGAGACCTAGATCTCGAATATATTTAGGCTATCGGACACACAGTTCTGGCTATCTGACACGCAGTTCTACCCATCAGCACACTAGCAACACAATGGATGAGTCAAACACCCCTTCAACTCCAGACACTGAGTTCTCTCCGCCATGTAGTCCTCCGCAAAAGATCCAGTATCTACGAGATACTCGCTCTGCGGCAAAGGAGAAACTGTCACTGCTAACCTTGGAGGAAAAGGTGCGTTTTGGTCTAGTGTACATACACCAGCTAACGTCTATAGGTCTCGCTTCTCACAGCGGCTGACTTTTGGAGAACAAAAGCCATTCCTGAAAAAGGCATCCCGTCTATCAAAACAACAGACGGACCCAATGGCGCACGCGGCGGTATCTTTGTCGGCGGTACAAAGGTAAGTCACTCCTCAATACAATGATCGTAACTAACTTCACAGGCCGCACTGTTCCCCTGTGGTATCTCCCTCGCAGCTACATGGAACAAAGACCTCTTGTACCAAGTCGGCCAGCATCTAGCGCAAGAAGTCCGCGCCCGATCAGCAGAGATGCTTCTGGCGCCGACGGTCTGCATGCATCGCCATCCCCTCGGCGGTCGAAACTTTGAGTCCTTTTCGGAAGATCCGCTGCTCACTGGAAAGCTGGCGGCGCAGTACATCAAGGGTCTTCAGGATCGAGGTGTCGCGGCGACCATCAAGCGTATGTTTTTCGGTGCTGGGTTAGAGATGTGCTAATAAGGTGATAGATTTTGTTGGAAACGAGCAAGAGACCAATAGACTCACGATAGACTCGCTCATCACCGAGAGGCCTCTTCGTGAGATTTATCTCAAACCATTCGAGATTGCAGTCAGGGAGGCCAATCCATGGGCTGTCATGTCGTCATACAACCTCATCAACGGCGTCCACGCAGATATGAACAAGCACACGCTCAAGGACATTCTTCGCGGAGAATGGGGATACGAGGGGTAAGAACCTACAATCACTATCAAGAACCATCTAACATGCTGCAGAACCGTCGTTTCAGACTGGGGCGGCGTAAACTCAATAGTCGACTCCGTAGAAGCAGGCTGCGACATCGAATTCCCCTACTCCCCAAAATGGCGTCTCGACAAGCTAGTCGCAGCCGTCAACGAAGGCCGCATCTCAGTCGAGACGATCAACCAAGCAGCAGAGAATGTTCTTGCGCTGGTAGAGAGACTCAAGGGAGGCGACATGTCCCCCGAACAACCAGAGCGCGAAGACGACCGTGAAGAAACACGCCAACTAATCCGAGCAGCCGGACACGAAGGACTCACACTTTTAAAGAATGACCACGGTATTCTTCCGCTGTGTCCCAAGAGTACCAAAGTCGCTGTCATTGGACCCAACGCGAATCGTCACATTGCTGGTGGTGGTGGAAGCGCGAGCTTGAACCCTTACTACAACACCATTCCGCTAGACAGCATACGAAAAGCGTCCCAGCAAAAAGTATTATTCGCTCAAGGTTGTCATATTCACAAATGGCTCCCCGTCGCGTCAGAGTACTGTACCGAAAAGTCAGGCAAGCCAGGTGTTCACATAGACTGGTTCGCAGGCGATAAATTCGAGGGCAGTCCCGTGGTGAAGCAGCGTCGAACAAACACAGATCTCTTCCTCTGGGACTCAGCACCTCTGAACCAGGTCGGGCCAGAGTGGTCTGCTGTGGCGACTACATACCTGACGCCCAAAACGACTGGAAAACACACCATCAGCTTTATGAGCGTGGGCCCTGGAAGATTATTTGTTGACGGAAACAAGGTTCTCGATCTGTGGGACTGGACTGAAGAAGGCGAAGCCATGTTTGACGGGTCGATTGACTACCTCGTCGACGTCGACATGGAAGCCGACAAAGCCGTTGAGCTGCGCGTGGAAATGACCAACGAACTACGACCCATATCCAAGCAGAAGCAATTCGGCATCACGCACAAGTACGGTGGCTGTCGCATTGGGTTCAAGGAGCAAGACAGGGTAGATTACATTCAGCAGGCCGTCGAGACAGCGCGCGATGCAGATGTCGCGGTTGTCATTGTTGGTGTGGATGCTGAGTGGGAGTCTGAGGGATATGATCGTCAAACCATGGATCTTCCAGCTGATGGAAACCAAGACAGACTTATCGAGGCTGTTGTCAAGGCTAACCCGCGCACAGTTGTTGTCAACCAGTCTGGCAGTCCGGTGCATATGCCCTGGGTTGATCGGGTACCTGTCATTCTCCAGGGCTGGTACCAGGGTCAAGAGGCAGGTAATGCTTTAGCCGATGTCCTATTTGGCATTGAGAACCCCAGCGGCAAGCTCCCAGTAAGTAAAACGTCTAGACTTGAGAATAGTCGACTAACTGCAACAGAGTACGTTTCCCAAACGCATAGAACATACTCCAGCATGGCACAACTGGCCCGGCGAAAACCACAAAGTTCTGTACGGCGAAGGCCTCTACATAGGATACAAACACTACGACCACGCCAAGATCGAGCCTCTCTTCCCTTTCGGCCACGGTCTCTCCTACACGACATTCGAATACGGCCGGCCCGAAATCTCCCCAAGAACCCTCGCCCCCGATGGAGAGATCACGATAACCCTCGCCATCTCCAACACAGGATCGCGCGCTGGTTCAGAAATCGTGCAGCTTTATGTACATGACGAAAAGAGCCGATTGCCAAGACCTGAGAAGGAGCTTGTGGCGTTTGAAAAGGTATACCTCGAAGCTGACGAGACGAGGCACATTAGCATCAAACTGGACAAGTATGCTGTTGGGTACTACGACGAGACTGTTCCAGGGTGGATTGCCGAAGAGGGAGTTTTCAAGGTGTTGATTGGAGCGTCGAGTACAGATATCAGGTAAGTTTCGATTGTCTCTTTAAAGAGTGAATGCTAATCGGTTAGACGATCGACTAGGTTCAGCGTGAAGGAGTCGTTTACTTGGGTTTTCTGAACTTGGGTCCGCCGCGCGTGTTTGGCTTGGTAGAGATATTGTTAGATATCATCCATTAAAGCGCCTGGAATATTGTGTTCATTTTTCTGATTGCTATTGCTTGTGTGATCTGTACCCTGTTAAGTTTCCAACACCAGCCTACCAAATAAATGGGAATCATATAAGCATATCACGTAGGCGAGCTATTGTTTCGTTCCATACAATGCCTTGAGATATACCTAGGCCAAGTGTCGCATTTCATTCTGGTTGATCTTGGGTACACGTTAGACCAGAACCACACAAATAAGCGGCCAGACATACCTCATGTATAAACATGACACTGCCAACGTGCTCCCACTTGACCTTGCACGTCGGCGATTCTGCATGTAACGAGTTCCCATGCCTTGTCCGCCGTTGATCGTCGTGACTTGATCTTAATTTCTTCTGTTTTTATTCTCAATCCCGCTCGTCGCCTGCCCGTTCATCCTTGCCCTCGGGGCTGTGACTCCTGCTTCGTCCTCTGTTTCGTCCACCAGCGCCTCTTCCACGACCAGGCTTACCAGGTGGGGGTCGCACGAAAGCAAAGTCCACCGAAATAGTCTGCTCGAGGAGCTTCTGGTTGTGCGCGCCATCGATGGCAGCCCGGGCTTCTTCGAGTGTTGTGAATTCAATCAAAGCGTATCCCTTAACCTCAATCAGCAATTGTTCCTATTCTGCGTTCGCGCCGACTTACCTTGACGTAACCGCTTCTTCGGTCGAGGTTCAGATGCATGTTCTTGATCTCGCCGTACTCTCCAAAGAGATCTTGTAGGGTCTCCTCGTCGGCTTCTTCGTGGACGTTTGTGACGATGATGATCCAGCCTTCGATGGAGCGGACGGCTGTGGCTTTGGTGTGTGTTTGCATGTCGGATTCGTTGCGCGCGGGGGGAGGGGGAGATCCCGCCTCGACATCGACGTCCATTTCCACATCGGCCATTGTGACTGTAGTATTTGGTAGAGTAATTGGGGGTTGGTGAGTGTAGTTGATGCTTTGGTGATGAAGCTACCTGGCAGAGTTCAATATGGAATTCATATCACGTGACGTGCATGGATGGCAGTTGGTCAATTGACGGCTTTCTATTGATAGTCTTTCTATTGGAGATGTTGAGCATTGGTTAGAGCTATGTTTCAGGAAGAAGCTACGTTTTGGAATTACATTTAGATGCAGCTTTACGTGGAATCAGTAGCGCGATGAACCGTGGCATTGAACAAGGTTTGTTGCGATCCTGAGGCACCAGAATCGTAGATGTCATCCGCCGGCGTGAGTCACTCGCCGAATTTGCCCCCAGAAATCCTCTACGACAGCCCAACACCAAGCAGACCAGATATCACCATAGACAGAAACACCGACATTCACGTCGCGGCACAATGTGCGAACAAATGTTGTTGCATTTGACAACTGACACCGGACGCCGAGTAGGGTCGTAGCGCTTCTTTGCCATTTCCTTTTTTAATTCTCAAGGGGGCTCAGCCTATTCCATGCGACCCGACCCAATCCATCATCCCATTACTGAGTGAAGTCAACCATTGTTGTGGTCCGCAAGCCAACATTCCCGATTCCGCACATATTGTCGTTTTTAACCAATCGTTTAAGAGCCGGGGTTGGGGTTCATCTGTGTCGGCGTCGTCAGTTAACCGATCTTTCTGTCGGTTCTCAAATCTGCTCACCTTTCTCTTGCCACCAGTGAGGGTAACGTTGACGAATCGACGGGTGTACTTGAGGCGCTTGAGAGCACGGCCCTTGGGGACCTTGGACTTCTCTTGCTTCTCGACCTGTTGGACCGATGGTTAGTGATCGTTTGTTCGTCGGGGTTTTCGGTTGGTGTTTATTCGAGTCGTCGTACCTTGGGAGTCTGAGACTTGACCTTGCCTGCGAGAATGTTAGCAATCACTAGAGAAATAAAGCGATGACGCTTTGGACGAGGGTGGCATACCGGCACGGGCGAGAGATCCGTGAACTTTACCCATGGTGAATGATTTGCTTGGTGATGTGGATGGTGAGTCGACGGCTGCGCGGTAAGATTTGGGGGAATTTGGCAAATGGCGAAGTGTGTGGGCGGAAAGGCTCACGTGAACTGATGCCCTCGGAATAACTGGGTCCGATTGGTTGCTTATGTAAGGTGGGTCCGTGGATCAAGACACTGGGGAGGAGTTTGTAGTTGACAGCGAGATGGACAGAAAGATGTCGCATAAAGATGGATATCTATTTGAGAGTATTTACGGTTTAATTTGCTGTTTTTTGAAAGATTAATCATTTTATTGAGATTGGGTGATGTGGGTGACGTCATCCGTGAATCCCATCTGGATGGATGTCTTTACCATGTATTGGGCTGTCAACCCTCAAAACACAGAGATTCTTAGCACTGCGTACTTGTAGTTTTGATCGCGTCTGACTGTAATCCATCCTGAAGTGAGTGTTTGAAGCCGTTACATCGTCCATCCGGCCATGCAGGTACAATATGTTCCCGTGGCTGGGCGTCTTACGAGCAGCTGCACTCTGATGAACCAGCTTTAACCTGGAGGCTGGTATTCTGTCATTGGATGATAACTCTGGTTTGTCAATTCAGCTTTGTTTCGAATACCTGACACGAGTTCATGAAGCGATGTTGAGAGTAGATGGTTCTTAATGCAACTACCATGTTTGTATCAGTGATGATTCATACGTTAACTTGGCAAGCAACCAACTCACAGAAACAGGTTATCAACAAGCTTAATTATCATCAATCTAGCATCTACTTAAGATTTACGCTTATTCTATTGCTCCAAGTAATATCAGGTTTATTTGAGAGCTTGTTTGCGACAGAATTAATGAGATAATTGATCATTTCATGCCCAATGTAGGGTAAGTTTCGCGAGAGTGACTCCATCAACAACCCTACCATCTTCTCCACTTCTACTCACTTCCACCAGCGACTCAATTGTGTATGAATTGAATCCATGGTTTTGATAACTATTTTCATCATGTCCAGGATCTTAATGTCTTGCATCGTGTAAAGAGGGGTATTTGCTATATTTACATTCAGACCATGTGCTTGCAGGGTCTAGCCACGATGGACTTTTCACTGATGCGAAATACGAGATCAGAATGAGACCACGGCGACAGGGACTGAAGTTGGGGACTGAACCCCGCATGTCTCAATGTATTTTTATCGCAGGCTTAAATAATGAAGAGATGATGTTGAGTGAGATCTTTGGGTTCATTGTGCTGTTTATTCATGAGAGGCAGAGATAGATTCAATCACTTTGTGTGAAAAGGCAGATACTGTCAATCGGAAAGCAATACATCCCTGAGGCCATCAGATTCGCCTCAATCAGCCGTCCCGTGGTTATATCCGGTAGTTTTAGCTTCACCGTCTAAATCAAGCCCCAAAATGCACAGACCCATTGTCCCAGATTCCTTCATGGCACAAATCTTGCTTGCAGAAACAGCACGTACCATACGATACCCCTCACAGATAGTCACATCACTGCGCAGCGAGTAGTCTAGACTATACTTTGAGTTAGCTGGGCGAGTGGTTGGACATGTCGTGAGATTCTCATTGCTTTCCACTACTCTTAGTCTGTATTGTATTGAGTGATGAGCAGATGGCTGGGACACCTGCAAAATCAGGGGAATAAGTGGCTTTCTTGTGCTACAATACACTCCAATTAAGCCTCTTTACCAGATTTACAAGGTTTGCCTATCCAATGTCAACCTCCTCACTAGCTTAGATCATTGTTACCGTCCAGCCTCCCATGTCGCACAAGGTTGCGGTTCAAGCGCATCCGTCAGCCACGACGATATTGCTTTGTTTCTTTTTGTCTGCCGATCCACAGAGACAGACCTAGTCCATAGACCAACTAAGAGACCAAGACCAACGGCTAAACGAGCTTCATGCAGACCGAGAGTAAAAAGAGCATCGATAAGTTCGTATCCTTCCAGACTGAGACAAATATTGACGGGCAACTGGACTCTATTCGCGTATCTTTGTACGGATGGGATGTTCTGTGCTATTTTTGGTCTCCCCGCTGTCACCCTGGAAGAGACAGTGTCTGGACGGATGCCCTGTTCGTGGATCACTCCCGCATCTGCCGGAGCGAGCCAATGGGTTCCCCCGATTGACGGATGACACCTCAAGCCACGCACGTCTTTTTTTGGGTGGTGCCCACCTCGACAGTTCGTATTCAAAAGTCCACCTGGAGACTGTACAGATACAGCTGAGTTTGCTGCAGTTGAAGAGCCTCTGTGCCGTGGAGGAGGGTTGTAGAGACCAGTTATAGGCATGAGACATGCGATATCAAGTACCATGCTTAAACATACTGTCGTAGCTATCACACTACATGCAGACAGACAAATCGATAGACCAAAAACCCCAGTCAAAAATTGATGCCGCCATCCCGCAATCACGCATAACGGACATGCTCATGGCCCATGCTAGTCTATGGTAGCTAGTTCCAGCCATGATGATGGATGTGATTATCAACATCGTCCCGCAACTCAGCTGGTTTTGGGTTGGTCTACTGCAGCTAGTTCAAGCCCAGAAAAATAGAAGCTACCCAATTGAGTGACAAGAGTTGATTCTCTATCGGCATCTTGCTTTGCTTTGCTTCCAAGCTTGCTTTGCTGTTGATGATTGCCTGACGCTTGGCAATCAGAGACAGAAACAAAGTGATAGAAATTGTGTGGAATTTTCCATTTCCACTGATTCTACTTGTTACAATTATATTTCCCTCCCTCCCTTTCATACATCCTTCGTCTTATCTCCCCCTCCTTCTACTGTCTATCCATGTAAATGGTCATGCATGCTACTCGAGCCCAACGTTGAGTCAGGATACTACTACTACCATCCGATTACGCTTTGATTCCTCGTGTCACCATACTTTTCTTTATCTCTTCCACTTGTACAACACAAGAAAAAAAGAATTGTCAAGGGTTTCTTGGTTCGCTCGTCTAGTCTCATCACGAGATACTTGCATCTTTTGCCCACCGCCTTTGTAACCACCTCATTTACACCACAAACCGCAACCGTCTTTCAAGACACCGCTTTCGTTTATTTTCTTTCAATTTTATCGAGAGAAGGAAAAGAAGGGTTAAAGTGCAATTGGAATGATTAATTTCCAATTTCTTGCGCAATACTCGAGACATCATCAAACATCACGTACCGAACGCAGCAGCAGCCCAACCTCATTCTGAGCGCATTCAGCCGTATCATCTCATCTCAGACGCAAACGCCCGAGCGACAGAGAACTTATTCTCAGATTTATTACTTCTCCCGCTTACCTGCAGCGAACCCGTCACCCCACCGACCTGTGCTGAGCTCTGTCCGACACTGACACAACTTATATTCGCCTTTTTCTCGCTCTCCCGATATTTTGTCTCACATCTCGCATGACCTAAAGCGCCTCAGCACAGTCGCCAGTCGACCCAGAAGCATTTACAATGTTGCAGTCTCCCCCGCCTCAAGGGCGCGCTCGCTCAAATAGCTTGCAGCAAATGTTGGATTTGGAAAAGAAGCTCAATGTAAGAAATTCACCCTTTTTAAAAAAAACAAATCTGATCTGGTCATAGTTCCGTCGAACACATCAAGGCTCTGTGCCGCCATCTCAGGCATGCACTGATACATCCATTCCTCCAAGTCCCGCCCATACTCCCCGCCGATTCGAATTGGTGCCAAAGGAAAAGAAAGTCCCTCCGCCAGTCCGAAACTATTCCGCTGTACCTCCGCCGCTCTTTTCAGCCCATTCAGATCCTGTGCGGTCAGAGTCGCCAAACATGATTCCTCGAAAACCCGTTGGTCACGCAGCCTCGACAGAGCAGCTCAAGGAGTCGTCGACAGACAAACCCGCTCAAAAGACGGTGGCATTTGTGTTCCCCCCAGATATTGAGGAGAAGCGTGCTGTATGTCAATCGCCCACTTGGGAGGCGTACAATCGCCAAAAGAAGGAGAGGAAGGAAGAGAAGCGAAAAGAGATCGAAAAGAAGGAAGAAGAGAAGCGGAAAGAAAAAGAAAGAGATCAAACTATGAGCCAGGCCCTTGAAGAAGCCTGGAAGAATGCCCCCAAGCCCCGTGGAAGAAAGCTCAGCAAACCTCCTCCGCCTTCACCATCCGTGTTCGCCGCTCAAGGCCGCAGCGTCACCGAGCCAGTCCAGCCCACACAGAAGCGAAGATCGCGCTCGTCCAGTTTATTAGGGTTCTCGATTGGTAGAAATAACGATGATCCTGAAGAACCAAAACGGAGCAGCCGATCCAGCTCCCTCTCATCTATATTCCGCAAGTCCTTTGAGATCAAGCGGGCGTCCTTCGACGAGACGGGTCCCACTGGTTTCCTCGGCGGTGTCAAGCTTGAGAAGAAGAAGGAGGACTTCCACCAGAAAGTACTCCAGGACCAGGCCAAGGGGGACAATAAGGTCCACCCAGCTATGCGAAAGAGCTTTTTGGGACATGGATCATTTACACCCCTCAAAGTCAACGCCCAAAAGGAGGCCGATGCGCAGAAACGAGCATACCCGCCCATCTCTATCAACACATCTGGTATGGGGCAAGCGGCAAAGCCACAAAAGTCGCCAGGGAGACGGGGTTCTGTCAATATTTACCTGTGGAGCGCTCGCGCGAGACGAAATTCTGTCAGTAGTGACTGCGCGGTTACTGATACTGAAGACGAGGGCGACCAAAACAAGGTGCACACGCCTGACAGCGAGATTCTCTACCACAAGGCTCAGGGTCTCAATCGAAGAGGTGGTCTCTACGTCAAAAAGGACCAGAATGAAGCAGACAAGTCGTCTTCAGAAGACAAGAATGCTGAGAAGCAAGCAACACCTCGCACTTCAAACACAAGTCTGAAGCAAAGCCAGCAGCCCGTGACAAAGAACGATAATCCCCCCAAGCAAGACACCATCACAGTCTCAAGACCACCGATAGCATCCGCACAACATCCACCCAGGAGATCATCCGCTGCATCCGGTCTCTCCATCCCTCCCACACCACCCCGAAAAAGTTCAAAGAGACGAGGCTCTCTTACCTTGTTGACCCGCCTCAACCACTCCCAACCTTCAGATGAACCATCCACCGCCAAGAGCGCACCCGTGGGTAAATCGTCAAAAGAGAAACTATTCAGGAATAACCCACCGAGCATCCGCTACGAGCAGACCCAGCCTGGTACGCGCCCTAAACCCATCACCGCAGACCCTGAACCCGCAACCACGAAATGGAACCTTAAGGAGGCTGCCAGGAGTGCGTTCGGTCGAGGACATTCTGCGCAGGGATCAGTTTCTTCGACGGCGTCAAATTCTACCGTTGGACCGCCAGTGCCGCCAAAGAATAATGCGCATGGTTTGAGCACTGCCAACGCTGCACCTATTCGCACTCAGCACGTCCATCTCCCATCTAAACATCTCACCCCGCCGTCTTCATGCTCCCCAACAGGCCGCAGACCCATGACGAGCTCCTCCGAGTCATCATACTCGGATGCCATTCTAACCGTGTCGCCTTTGAGTACACCGCGCTCAACCCCGCCTCAATCCGAGATGGGCCACTCTCCAAGAATGGCATCTTCAAAGAAGGCAAACCCTAACGCGTACTGGTCCTACGCAAACTCACCTCGACTTTCTCCCAACGAGTCCACAGACGCCGACGTTGATCCTATCCAAGAAGCAGCCAACAGAGTCATGGAAGCTTTTTCCAACGCCAACATCCGCAGCTACACCCCACGCAAACAAACTCCTTTGTCATGCGACGAACGCAGCTTTGCGTCAACGCCCACACACGCTCTCAAGCACAGCAGAGGCCATCTACGATCCCCCACGCAGGACTCCGATTCAACAACAGCAGTAAAAACACTCCGCCGACAATCCAACCTGGAGCACCACCAGCACCACGGCGAGCCGAGCGCAAAGATGTTTGTCGAGTGCTGCGCTTGCAGCCGCTACCACGACATGCCGAGCAAGCTCTACGAAGCCATGTCCAACCCTGACGGCGTGCTAAGCGCTGGATCGACCGATTTTGCAGGCAGCGTTAGCATGACTGTAAAGTGTCCTTGGTGTAGACACGAGATGAGCACCAAGTGCTGTGCGGGATTCGCAGCAATGGTGTACATCAACGAGCGCTTCCATTAAATTTCCTTTTTTCTTGTCTATCAGATAATTTGCACGACGCAAACCTTTTTCTTTATGGGCGTAGTAGATAGCGGGAAGAAAGTGACAGGATACAGAGTCTTCTATACCATTGTATTTAGTAACATAACGAGTCCATGACAGATTACCTTTTTACTTTCTCAATAATACGGACATTTGTTTTGGACCCTGGTTTGACGTCACATGCGCTAGTATTCCAAAACCTCGCGTCTCTCCACTGAGAGTGAAAAAAGTTTAGCAAGACTTGGCAACTGTTCTATCGCGAAACTAAAATTAACCTAGACGACCTTCCTGTACAAGGATAGTCTTGGGTGAATGAGAGCGAATTAAATAGAAACGTGGTGGTGTGCAGGTTACATAGCACCTAGTTAAACCAACCGTCCATACCGTCTCTGTACAGAGTACGCTCGGTCATATTCAACGCCAAATGGTCCGTGATGACAAGATATATTTTAACAATAACAAGTGTTACAGTATCGCAAGAATAAACAGTGTCAAGTGTAATGAATAACCTGTCGTTGATAGAGTGTAGACTTCGCAATTAATTGGACAAATACCCTTGATATCCTGCTTTTGAAGAGGTTGCGTACGCTGACGTCAGGCCAAGCAGGGATTCATCAACATGAGACTGCCAGGTTTTGATGATGGAAATGCAAGAGAAAGCAAGAATCCCCAATGTCTACGTCAGGTATTCATGATCAAGAGGGGATATCATATGCCTTTTCTTTCGAGCTGTTGATTCCAATCTCATCTCATCCAACCAGCAGATCACCACAAACTAAACATCAAAACTAAACTCCAACACCATACACACATACAAACATCACCACAATGGGCGAAATCAAGAAAGGAACCATCAAGCACCGCAACAAGGAGGGAACCCTCGACGCCTCAGCCCTCCTCTGGCGAGCCCTCACCTCCGAAAAGCCAGACGTCATGTGGAAGTACATCACCAAAGACGCCGTCCTGTGCGAGCCCGACCAAAAGGTCTACTCGCCGCGCAGCGAGCCCGCCCTCGACGAGTATCTCGAGGAGCAGTACGAGCCCTGGACCGCATACAAGATCCACGACGAGCCCGAGTTTGTCGAGATTGACCTCATGGCTTCGGCCCTCAACTACCGCGTCACCTGCTGGAAGCTGCAGAACGGCCAGATGAACGCGACTGAAGCGTGGTGCCATAGTGTTTTTAGGCAGGGACCTGGAGGAGATTGGAAGTGCTGCCTTCACCACATGGCGAAGATTTGAGACGATATAATTTGAAGTGTTTTGGGTGTTTGGGTATGGCGAATTGGACTTCGGCAGATGTTTCTTCTAGCCTTAATAAATGATGTTAACGTATAATTTCGTATGCTTCTCAACCTACTCTTGTCGCAAGCTACTGTAGTATGCTCGTCTCAACTGCTTGTACAGAGCAAGTTGTCGCAACCTACTAGTAGTATGCCGAGGCCATGCTTTCAACCGTCAACTGTCCTTCTCAGGTCAGCATTCAGCCTAAGCGAACCTGTCCGAGCAAACTCGCCAAGACTCAACTTCAGCCTCTGCTCCATAGTCCAGTAGATAAGGTAATGGTCCGAGTTTCTAATTGTCAATAGTCGCTCACTTTTCTCTCTCTGCATTTTCTATCAACAAGGGATTGTTAGTAGTTACCCGCGGGAACGCCTCTCGAATGCATACGGCTGGGGAGAGAGTTTCGTGCCAAGCTTCGAAATGAGGAGTTCCCACAGGCTCTAAAACGAGGGGGAGGGGGCCTTTATTTCGTGCATCGTCAAAGAGACAAACTGCCTTTTCTGTTTTCTGAATGTGGTCGCGTGCGTCTTTCCCACGGCTGATTATTGGCGATCAGTGATGTGTTGTTGGTGATCAGTGCAGTCATCTCTAGCTTTGGTGGCTGTCGATCAAGGAAACGGCTGAAGAATTGCACCATTAAGCGATAGACACAACGTTGGACTTTTCATTCTGACTCTTGTTTGGGACGTTTAGTTTTAGGTCATCTTCCTTTCGCTTGGCGTCCTGGGCGTTTTCGCCCCAAGCGATGTGCCTCATCGAGAACAAGAAACCATCGGGGAATCTGACCTGGACCTGGGTGTGTCTCGAAAAATCTTCTCCTTGGCGTTTTGTCTGTTGGTGTTGAGCAAGACCGGCCCCCTCAATAGTCCTTCTATCCGGTCGATGCATCTGTGGTCCGAGGTCATCAATGATCGTTGCATACAGTCCTTTGCACATTACAGTCTGCAGTCAGTTGCAGGATTTAAGTCAAGTCGTTGGCCATTTCCTATGACTACAAGAGAGTGACGTCGTTTGTCGCTTATTCTGAATGTCAATCCAAGTCCATTGACCAGAACTCCAGAAATAATCTCGCCTGATAACGCATGCGTGTCAATATTGCGATATTCCTCCCATCATTCTACCATTTTCGTTCATCTGCGAATGCACCGGTTTCCCGGCTTCACAACCCTGTGGCCCGGCGACGATGCGATAATGTCTCAAGCCAAGGTCTTGTCAAATGCTTCTTCGACTCAAGATACCCTTGGCGAAAGCATCGGGTGAGGATATGTGCGCAGTGACATCTACCAATCCGTGCAGCGAAGCACCATCTCCCCAACCCTTCTCAATATCTGCGCTCCGCTCCGTGGTCGGTTCGTCAGCGGAGGCACGTGTCCTCCTCTTCTCTCCTCCTATTGTGAATGGCTCCGCCGTGTCCACTCCGCTACTGATATCCCTGTATCATCCTCGTAACCACAAGACACCCGCTTGCTTGGCAATGGGACTCGTGTGGGGCCGCCCACCGTTCCGCCAGAGACCAATGCTGGCGTTTCCGTTTTCGCTGCCGTTTCGTTGGAGTTGTCTCTGTATGGCTACCTGCAGATGCCTGCAGATGCCTCGTCGTTTTCTTGCAGCAATATTGTCACAGATAAACCATGGATGGTCTAATGAGTTGGGTCGCACTCCAACATTTGGGATTCACTATTATGTAATTGAGTGCCTTGGCTTCCATCGCCAAGCGAAGCAAATAGCGGCATAATTGGATGGGCCCGAATCTGCCACCCTGTAGTCGTCGGACTCTAGACAAAAGCCATAGGCGAAGATATAGACCAAAACATACGCATACGGAATATAGATGCATGCCGTCGAGCCATATACATCTCTGCAGCATTTGTTAGATAAGGACCGAAAAGGCCCGAACAACCTCAACTAGTATCCGCCCAGTTATCGTGATACATACATCCAACGACATCTGCGGACCCCACAGGGATCGTCCTTGGAAAAAGGCTTGAGAGCGCCTCTCAAAGCTTGAGGTCTGATAATTCGAGGCCCAGACCGTGCTGCAATAGCAAGGGGGCTTGGCTGCGTTATTTGGCTGAAGCTGTGATCTTTCACCCCAGGATTTGTTGTGCAGTTGAGCTGGGGAAATCTGCGCTTATGCCAGGGCTCTGAAGCCAAGACATGTTCTTGAAATTATGGTACGATGAGTCCAGATAGCAACTTCGGATTGAGAGTTTTTCGGCCAAGTTCCATATCGCCAAGTCTTGGTTAGTAAATGATTTCGTGCTTGACATTCTGCGGCTGATAGTGAAGCCAGGATGTGATTATTGAATCACTGATAAACAACTCTGAATGGTCCGTGTCTGGGAGGCTCGGCTTACTGCTTCTGCGAATTGATATCCGGTATGGTGCTTCGATAATGTCAAGGCCTGATCATCGTAGCCCGAGCGTACTATCTGCCGTGTGTGTCATTAGTTTCTTCCGTGGTGTTTGAACTCCCCGGCCTATAATCAGTCCGTGCCTGAGTTGGACCCTGGCCGATACTCCGTTCCCGGGCCTCGTTTTGCTGGCTTTGACCGCCGTTCCCGTGACAGGCCGGTAACGAGACCGTGACAGGGAGGCCGAACATCACAATTTGTGCCGACAATCTTTTAGTAAAGAGTATGATGTTTTTCGTTATTCCAGATTACACTATGTTCAACGGCAACAACGGCAAACACCAAACCAAACCAAACCAAACATCAAACAATAGTGGCATCACTTGATGCGGCGCAATTGAGCATGTTTGAGTACGGCACAGTCCTGGAACATGCAGCGAAAATTCTTCTCCGGAGGGCCTTGTTCATAAGCAAAGCCCCCACGCGTTGTCTCATCCGTAGCGATATACTGTGATTGCTGTCGCCGACACATCCGGGTTTATCCTGAGAAAAATATCTCCGCTACAGGTTCGCATTGGAGCCTCTTTCTGGAGACCGGGGCACCTCCGTGGGGAGATAGTCCCCGCTGTGTCCGCCCCGAGACAACATCCGGAGGACGGATCCAATAGCAAGAGACAAAGACCCGTTGTTTTCCCCGTGAAAGCCTCACATGCGTCTGGGAAGCCCAGCTAGTGGCCTGTAAGACGACGGCATCTTGTAAGCGCCCCGTTTCTGTGGGGACAAAGTGCCGTTTAGAGTGGGCCGGGCGAATCCTGCTGCGTGTTGCTGCGGCATACGGCGCTTCCTGGAGTAGTTTGGTCAGCGTCCGCGTCCGGCGTCTCTTTTGATCTGCGGTTCTAAGTGAGGAAATGATCAGCATTGTTTTTGAGTGAATGAACCACAACAGAGACGATCTTGGGGTATGTATGTGCGCGAGTCGTTCAATGCATCTTTCGAGAGGTTGTGTAATGGTAATGTGAAGCGAGGGCCATAGACTCCATGATTCGCCATTTCTCGAGTGCGCAATGCGGCTAAAGGGGGTAGCGCAGAGATTTGAAAAGCATTATCAATATAGTGGGCCATTGTGAGAAAAAAGCCGACGATTTAAGCTTATTGTCACGTTCAAGGAGATCCCAGATGATCTAGTGGAGGAGAGATTACGTACCAAGTACCTTCCATGCTTGGACGGCTTCTAGAAGCAGTGGAAACGAGTCACGTGAGTGATAGCACGATGACACCTGCCGGATCAGCGTGGTGACATTTGCCACCAAACTTTTAGGACAGCCGTTACTGCACTAACTTCCCACGGACTCGGCTTGATGGTGGACCCCTGTGAGACGGAAGGCGCTAACGGCCAGGTACATGCTTCCAGCTAAGGCTTCCTCCAAACTCTGGGCAAAGATAAGACTCTGTGACTAACAGCATCAAGTCTTGCCAAGCGTGGCAGTGCCTGCACCTCATGCTTGGCAGATACTCGCAAAAACATTCGACGAGTGCCTAACGCGCCAAATCCTCAGCCAAACATATCTCGAGATCTGATCGCAACCCCAAGATCTCCCGGGCGGAGAGACCATGGAGAGAGACCGTGCTGTCTTTTGTCAGTCGGCATCGGTGTTTGACCTCCGTGTTATCGTTAAGACGGCTCTTCTGCGGTTCCTTTGGTGCGATTGGTTTTTTCAGTTTGCCTCGGAATCGTTTCATTGATGCCTACGCTAGATTATCACTACGACATGGCAAATTCAACCTGCAGAAAACAAGCCTCGTGCCATGGCATGGCAAGCAAACGGACGATACAGACCCAATGACGTGACAACCTGGAAATCAGAATTATGTATGCCCAGACATGCCAATCTTGCTAAGTCGTCTGTCGACAAGAAAATTACCGAAAAGGTACAGTCGAAATTATGGTGTGTCTTGGGTAGTATGGGTATTAGTATGGGGGGTGTGGTTCTCCTCCATACAGAGGTGGTATACAGAGTCCTATACAGTCTTGTCTCGTCTAACGTCGGTTCATTTTATGGGCCAATGCGCAGAACAACTCGGTTGCAGAAACGCTCCACCATGGACAGCCTTGAGCCTCACAACCTCATCAGTGACGCTGAGCAAGGCTTCAAGCAAGGCTTTGACCAAACCCCAAACCCCAGACGATATCTCATGACCGCTCATTGTCTTCCAAGGCTCGAGTTCGGGTTCGGTGGTTCTAAGCAAGCAATGACTCTGTGAGCTCTCGACCCTAGTCTCCCAAGAATACCAAGCCTCAGCCAAGCCTATACTGGCCATTCACGAAACTCAATTGAGGCCGAGCCCGCCACGCCGCGTCACACTTGTTGCCCAGTCCCCAATGACGTGCGAACGACCCAGGCCCCCCCGCCAAAGAACGACCCCAGCTCTCCCTCCAACACCGTTCTGTAATACGGTTTCCTCACCCCTTCAACAAAAATGGGACCGGTCCTCCACCGGGGTCGTCGCACGGCCAAGCCCGGTGCTTGTTAGTGCTTGGATGGAATTTGGGGTGGTTTCTCAACAACAACAACCAAGGTTTCGCCTCATAGCCAAGACCTCGCTCTCAGTTCAGACCCCGCCTTTAAGGAAGCAGAGAAGGAAAAAATGGAAACGTCTTGGCGATGTGGAGTTTGCTGGAGTATCGGTGATGGTCCTCACCCCCGATGGTGACTTGAGCCAAGACTCTGAGAACACGAGATAAGCATTGCGCCGGTCTCGAGATTGAGATGGACTTCTATAAGACTTCCCCATCTCCCCACATGATATTCTTATTCTTGAGTCCTCCCCAAAGATCTTTCTCCTGATCTTCACCCTACGCCAGACGAAAGGCTTTTTTGTAATACATCTACAGAAAACCCCAGACATAGGCGTATGGACCCAACCATCTAGTTCAACTCCGACCCGATCTCCCTTTTAACGAAAATCACCTTCAAGCTGGCGCCCACTGGCTTCGATATTCATCATGGCTAAGCAGGACGATGCTGTGGACAACCATGTCTCGGGCCAGAGCAACGAGCCCATGAGCCGCCCAGCTCACGCCTTGACTTTTGATCAAGTCGTCGAGGAGCTTCAGACAGATGCCATGCACGGTCTTACCAGTGCTGAAGCCAAATCACGACATGAAAAGTTTGGCAATAACGATCTTGGCGACGCCGACGGTGTTCAGCCTCTCAAGATTATTCTCGCACAGGTTGCCAACGCCATGACACTGGTAAGTTTATCCCTACGTCAAAACTGCATCGGCCCCCACAAAGCCTGGTTAAGCATATTCCAATGGCTGAACCATATTTCTTACCCGCCCGTACACCACACAAATTACCGGATTGGGTAGCCCAAAGTTCCCATGATTAACCACCCCTGCACTACAATGTACTGACGTCTGCCAAGGTGCTTATTCTCGCCATGGCCGTTTCTTTCGGTATCAAGTCATGGATTGAGGGTGGTGTCGTCGCCTTCATCATTGGTCTCAATGTTACTGTCGGTTTCTTCCAGGAATACTCTGCCGAGAAGACTATGGATTCGCTGCGAAACATGTCTTCTCCCACTGCTAGCGTCGTCCGTGATGGAGACGCCAAGGTTATCCCCTCTGTTGAGGTCGTTCCCGGTGATCTTGTGGAAATCAAGACTGGCGACACGATCCCTGCTGATATCCGGTGAGTAAAAATGTTCGGGGGTTGAATATCATTTACTAATACATACATGCAGACTGATTGAGGCTGTCAACTTTGAGACTGATGAGGCTATGCTTACTGGTGAGTCTCTTCCCGTTCGAAAGAACGAGGATGAGGTTTTCGACGACAACTGCGGGCCTGGTGACCGTATCAACGTCGCCTACAGCTCCTCTACTGTTACCAAGGGTCGCGCCAAGGGTATTGTCTTTGCTACTGCTACATCCACCGAGATTGGTGCTATCGCTGCTGCTCTCCGAAAGAAGGACAGCAAGGTCCGTCCCGTGAAGCGTAAGCCTGATGGTTCTGCCAAGCCTCACCGATACCTCGAAGCCTATACTCTTACTCTTACCGATGCTGTTGGTCGTTTCCTCGGTGTAAATGTCGGCACACCTCTCCAGAAGAAGCTGTCCCGACTGGCAATCTACCTCTTTGGTACTGCTGTCATCTGTGCTATTATCGTCCTTGCCGCCAACGAGTTCAATGCCTCCCAACAGGTTATTATCTATGCCGTCGCCACTGGTCTGTCTATGATTCCTGCCAGTTTGGTCGTCGTCTTGACCATCACCATGGCTGCCGGTACCAAGCGCATGGTTGAGCGTAACGTTATTGTTCGAAACCTCAAGGCCCTCGAGGCCCTTGGTGCTGTTACCGATATTTGCTCCGACAAGACCGGTACTCTTACCCAGGGTAAGATGGTTGCCCGTGGTGCCTGGACTCCTGGAAAGGGAACCTACCTTGTTGAGAACGCTACCGAGGCCAACAACCCTACCATTGGTGAGCTCCGCTGGTCTCGCAAGCAACCTCATGAGCTTCCTCTCAAGACTGGTGGTGATGAGTGCGGTGTTGTTTCTACCACCGATGAGCTTCTCTCCCAGAGCAAGTACTCCTTGACCAAGTTCCTCGAAGTTGCTTCTCTTGCCAACCTTGCCACTGTCAACGAAAAGGCTGGCGAGTGGCACGCCCGTGGTGACCCTACCGAGATTGCTATCCAGGTCCTTGCTTCTCGTTTCGACTGGAACCGTCTCAAGCTCACCAGCCACGATGCCTCCAACCAGTACAGTGAGATTGCCGAGCTTCCTTTCGACTCTGATGTCAAGCGCATGTCTGTCATTATGAAGGACAACCGATCCAGCCAGCTCTTTGCCTACACCAAGGGTGCTGTCGAGCGTGTCATTGGTGCCTGTGCTACTTACTGCCCCGAGGATAGCGAGGACCAGGTCCCTATCACTGATGAGTTCCGTGAGCAGATTCTCCGCAACATGGAGTCTTTTGCTGGTATGGGTCTCCGTGTCCTTGCTCTTGCTTCCAAGCCCTACAACGTCGACATGAAGAAGGGTGACGAGATTGACCGAACCACTGTTGAGTGTGATCTCGTCTTCCGTGGTCTCGTTGGTCTTTACGATCCTCCTCGTCTCGAGTCTGCCCCTGCTGTCCGCGCCTGTCACCAGGCTGGTATCTCTGTGCACATGCTTACCGGTGACCACCCCGAGACCGCCAAGGCTATTGCTATTGAAGTCGGTATCCTGCCCACTCGCATGGACATGGTTGCCGAGGACACTGTCAACACCATGGTTATGACTGCTACCACCTTTGATGGTCTTACCGACGATGAAGTCGACCAGCTTCCTTTCCTCCCTCTTGTCATTGCCCGATGTGCTCCTCAGACCAAGGTCCGCATGATTGAAGCCCTCCACCGACGTGACAAGTTCTGTGCCATGGTATGTTTTTTCTCTCTTGCTATCTGATCACGACTAACGTAAACAGACTGGTGATGGTGTCAACGATTCTCCCTCGCTCCGCCGTGCCGATGTTGGTATTGCCATGGGTCAAGCCGGTTCCGATGTCGCCAAGGACGCCTCCGATATTGTTCTCAGTGATGACAACTTTGCTTCCATTGTCGCTGCCATTGAGGAAGGTCGCCGTATCTTTGACAACATCCAGAAGTTCATTCTCCACGTCCTCGCCACCAACGTTGCTCAGGCTATCGTTTTGCTTGTCGGTCTTGTCTTTAAGGACCGAACCGGTCTCTCCGTCTTCCCTATTGCCCCCGTCCAGATCATGTGGATTATTATGGCCACCTCTGGTCTTCCCGACATGGGTCTCGGTTTCGAGCGCGCCGTCGCTGGTATTATGGAGCGACCTCCCATCTCTCTCAAGACTGGTGTTTTCTCTCTCGAGTTTGTCATTGACATGACCGTCTATGGTGTCTGGATCGCCGCTCTTTGTCTCAGCTCCTTCGTCCTCCGCATGTACGCCTTTGGCGATGGTGAGCTCGGTGAGGACTGCAACGACCGATACAGCGACAGCTGTGAGACCGTCTTCAAGGCCCGTGCTACCACTTTTGCCTGTCTTACCTGGTTCTCTCTCTTCCTTGCCTGGGAGATGATTGACAAGCGACGATCGTTCTTCCGCATGCAGCCCAAGTCCAAGCTCTACTTTACCCAGTGGATGCACGACATCTGGCGCAACCAGTTCCTCTTCTGGGCCATTATCCTCGGTGTTGTCACTCTCTTCCCTATCCAGTACATTCCCGTCATCAGTGACACCGTCTTTAAGCACAAGGGTATCACTTGGGAGTGGGCCATTGTCTTTATCGCTGCCGCTTTGTTCTTTGGTGGTATCGAGGCATGGAAGTTTGCCAAGCGTGTCTACTTCCGTCACCAGGCCGCCAAGTCCCAAGGCACCGACTGGAAGGATATGGACCTCGAGCAGCGCACTTTCGGCGAGTACCTCACTCCCGACTCCAGCGAGGCCAGCGTTCGCCACGACTCTGAAAAGGTCAACGCTGGTGCTGCGCGCCAGAACTCCAACAACGAGAAGAAGGCTTGAATGAATGAATGAAAGCTACACTATGCTATCTAGATAAAAGGGAAACGCAGCTCAACGGCCGCATGACACTCGCTGAAACGCGAGGTGCAACGGGACTAGTGGAAGGGTTCCAATAAAAGGTGGAAGAGAAGGAGAAATAAACTTGGGCTCACTGGAATGTGAGTTCTCTACCAGAGGAGGACCCAAAAAGCCCGCACGTTGGCCGTTAATGAAGGAAGGGGATATACCTATTTTATCTACTAGCATAAGAGAGTAGTTCTTAATAATGAAGTTAAATTAAATAACGTCTATTGTGATGTGTATGTCTGGGGGTGATGGAACGTGAATCATCACTGTAAAATTAATTGTAATTGTGTGGTCTAAATTTCTTGTGAATGTCTTACAACATGGTGTTCATTTAAACAAATACGAGCTGGTATGACCTGAGTGGTTCCTGACAAGTCACATTCACGTCCGTGCAACCAAAGTCCCGTAGGATCTACACCAGCATGGGTTACACAAGCTAGGGCTTACTTCAACCATATCTTGACAACATCCCTCAATTGCTTACTCTTCACACTCTCATCCATCAAAATGACAGACTCGACAGCCAAACCAAAGAACGAAATGAAGGTTCTATCCCTAGGCCTTCCCCGCACAGGCTCTGCCTCAATGGCAGAAGCCCTCACCAGACTCGGCTACAAAAACGTCTACCACGCCATCCAAGCCATCGACAGCCCGGAAGACTGGAAAATTTTAGAGAGAGCCTGCGACGCTTCGTTCCCTAATCTGCCGTCTTATACGGGAAAACCGTTCACCCGCGAGGAATGGGATGAGCTCTGGGGTCACTGCGAAGGCACCACAGATGTAGCATCTATTTTCGCACCGCAGCTCATAAAGGCCTACCCGGACGCAAAAGTCATCCTCGCCATCCGTGACTTTGAGCCATGGTTCAAAAGCGTCGACCAGAGTGTTTTCCATCACCTCTGGAATCCAATGGCCCATTTCAGCGTCAACGTCATCGAACCCCTCGTCGGATCCGTAGCCGGCCGCTCAGCGCGAAAACAATTACTCGGCTTATTCCAAGCGCAAACCGTTGACGAAGCACGCGCCAACGCAAGAGAGACGTGGGAGAGACATCATCGGGTTATTAGAGAGATGGTGCCAGAGGGACAGTTGCTAGAGTATCGCATGGGACAGGGTTGGGGGCCTGTGTGTGAGTTTTTGGACAAGCCGGTGCCGGAGGAGGAGTTTCCTTGGGTTAATGAGGCGGCGGAGTTGAAGAGGGTTATTAAGGAGAAGATTAAGAGGAATATTGCGCAGGCTGTTGGGGTGGTTTTGCCGTGGGTTGGGGCTATGGCTGTTGTGGGAGCTGGGGTTTGGATGGTGGTTAGGTGATGTTGATGTGTCGTTGGAATTGTGTTGGCTGATGGTTGCACTCATTGTTACACGACAGTTGAACATCACCAACCAAGTTTTAGATCTTACGTAGTACAAGATAGACTACTCTTTAGCTCAACGTATAACCAGAATTAGACTACAATTCACGCCGAAATATCCCCCGTAGTATCGATCTACAGCTCTCTCATCGGTCAGTCTTATCGTCTTGGCATACCACTCGATGATGTCTTGCAAACCAGGGTACATCTTTAATCACGCAAACCTTGGTTTTGTTTCTATCGTTCCATTTCCAGGAACCGACTACTGCGCCAAGACCACTAATTTAGGCTTTAAAATATGCTTATCGCAAGCTGGCGATCTCTCGACGTCATGGTCTGGGTTTCATGACGCATTTGCCCCGAGGGTATGATGGCGAGATGGAGTTAGAATTAGAGGAGAATGATGCAAGTGGTCTGTGAGTGGTGGTTTGGAAGAGTATATAAGGGCAGGTCTATATCCTTTGGACGCTGAGATTACACTCGTATCATACCCATAACTTTAAACCCTTCAAAATGGCATCTATTATGGAAAAGATCAAGGAGACTGTTGTTCCCTCTAATAATGAGGGTTACAGCAATAATCCCAGCTCTTATGATAATGAACCCCCCAGCTACGAGTCCTCCCACTCCAACAACAACTCTGGCATCTACAACTCTGTGACAGAGAACAACGCCCAGCGTGAATTCAGCTCTAACAACGCTGCACCACTTGAGTCAACCAGCACTCACAACGAGGGCGTCCGAACAGGTGACCAAATCAACTCACTGGTAGAGAACATCCCAGGAGTATCTTCCTCGAACCAGAACAAGTCTACATCGTAAGTCGCATTCTTCTATTATCTACCGCATGAATGTAGCTAATTCTTGGTAGCGATATGCCTTCATACCAAAACAACATGCACCGCGACACCACTTCCGACACCCCCTTTGATGCGGCTCGTGCTCCCCCTTCTGCTTTGAAGAAGCATCTTGGTGAACCTACAATTGAGCATGATTATCCCCATGATAGTTCGACAAAGAGACATGCTTCTGTTAGTCACCAGGAGGAGCACTACCTTAACTAGGAGGGTAGCATATGGATTTTGATGGTGTTGTGTATAATTGGAGATAGTGATTAGAGTAGCGGATGGCCATTTGTTATATCCTTGATGCCAACTCGACAGAATGTGAATACGTGAGATGCAGTATCATGGTGTTGCTGTACTATTAAGCTCTCTGATCCGTACCCAAAGACACGTTCCGGCCGTCCCGTCCCGTCCCGGCTCCACCGACCGGGCGCTATCCTCCATCAGGCAATTCCGCACCGGGTCAGCGCCGGACACTCCGCCAACTTAATTTCGAGACCTGATGCAGGAACCGAAACACATTCTGATACGGCTTAGATCAGACAGACTCTAGTTCTAGATGCTTTCTTCCGACGAGGCGTCAGATGAGATGATCAAGTGACCCGAATGCCAACCGGCCGTTGGATGGAGCTCTGTTGAGCCGGGTGGGTACTGGATGAAGTTGGTATGATCTGAGGATGCTGTTCTATCAATTGGAGATAGTGCCATGGTTCAATTCATATCAGCTATTGGTGTCTGAACTTGAGTAATTGCCATCGCAAAGAGACCATACGTGAACTCAATCTCCATGACCATTCAACCGCACAACATCTCGACTCTCACCTTCAAACTCTCCTCATGGCTGTACTCCCGGCCTATTTCTCCCCGATGGATCTCACTCCACCAAACCCCCTACTCTAACTGGCGCGGTTAAATGCATCTGGCTAAATTGAACCTCTCCCAAATAAACTGTCAAGCGCTCCCGTCATGACAAGCTATCCTATTCTAGGCCAGTCTCTAGCTTGTCTGTTGATTGGTGAGGCTAAAAGTGAAGCTGAGACTGTCATCGTAGTCGCACCCCCACGGCATGATAGCAATTGGACATGATGGATGAAAAAAATTGAGAATGGCCATGTGATGGTGTCTGGGTATATGAACTGTGCTTTTCTCCTCTTTATCAGCAGATTTTATTTCACGATAAATCAACTCATGATAAGTTCAGGCTATTCTAATTGATCCTTTCTTTTTAATTATCTTGTCTTGCGGCGACATTGCTATCGCAACTCCACATTGTGACACTCAACACGAGGTCCATAAGAGAACCAACTCCCGCCCACCTTCCTACGATTGACGACTCTACTCTACTTTATCATTCCTACAACTACAACCAATTCTCTCCTCTTCATCCTCCCCTTCAAACTTCAATCGCAGCAAAAATGTCCAGCGTATGTCCCCCAATTGCAACCCCGCCATGCCCCTCATGACGTCTTAGCTGACCCCTCATAGAATCTCTCCTTCGTCCTCAACAAACCAGGTGACGTCTCCTTCGAGGAACGTCCCAAGCCCTCCCTCGCAAGCCCTCACGATGTCCTCGTCGCCGTCAACTACACCGGTATCTGCGGTTCCGACGTCCACTACTGGGTCCACGGCTCCATCGGCAAGTTCGTCGTCGAGGACCCCATGGTTCTAGGCCACGAGTCCGCCGGAACTGTTGTTGAGGTTGGCGACAAGGTCAAGACCCTCAAGGCTGGTGATCGCGTCGCTCTTGAGCCTGGATACCCTTGCCGTCGCTGCCAGAACTGCCTCGCTGGCAAGTACAACCTCTGCCCTGATATGGTCTTTGCCGCTACGCCGCCTTATCACGGTACCTTGACTGGTTTCTGGTCTGCCCCCGCCGACTTTTGCTTCAAGCTTCCCGACAATGTTTCTCTCCAAGAGGGAGCCTTGATCGAGCCTCTCGCCGTCGCTGTCCACATCGTCAAGCAGGCGCGCGTCAAGCCTGGTGACTCTGTCGTTGTCATGGGCGCTGGTCCCGTCGGTCTTCTCTGCGCTGCCGTCGCAAAGGCCTACGGTGCTTCCAAGATTGTCAGCGTCGACATTGTCCAGAGCAAGCTCGATTTCGCCAAGGACTTTGCTTCCACACACGTGTACGCCTCGCAGCGCATCGCACCCGAGGAGAACGCCAAGAACATCTGTGATCTGGCCGGTCTTCCCGACGGTGCTGATGTAGTTATCGACGCGAGCGGTGCCGAGCCCTCAATCCAAGCTTCTATCCACGTCCTCAAGAACGGTGGCAGCTATGTGCAGGGCGGTATGGGCAAGGCCGACATTACTTTCCCCATCATGGCTTTCTGCATCAAGGAGGCCACCGCGAGCGGATCCTTCCGATACGGCGCTGGCGATTACCCTCTTGCTGTTGAGCTTGTTGCCACCGGCAAGGTGGATGTCAAGAAGCTCATCACTGGTATCGTCGACTTTAAGCAGGCCGAGGAGGCTTTCAAGAAGGTCAAGGAGGGAGAAGCGATTAAGGTTCTTATTAAGGGACCTAATGAGCAGTAAATGGAAGGGATGATGATGAATGATGACTACGAAAATTGGAGATTATGGTGGGTGATGGCGTTAATTGTCAGAGAGTAATATGCTATAGCATCAATGAATGCACTTAATGGACTTGTCTGTTCAGCTCTTTTCTGCGCTTGTAAACTTGATTGTGACTCTCCGTAGAATGAGCCTTGAGCTTTACCTAGTTGAGCAAATGCAAGGGAAGGATGAGAGGCCCCATGCCAACTTACGAATAGCCTCATTCATCTAATTCCGCACTGCATGTCTTGTTCCGCACACACACACTAGTTCAAACGGCTGACCAGCACAGCCGAAACATCCACTCCAGCTGTTACGTCCTAGTGTAATGAGACAGGATTAATTCTCGTAGAGGAAAGGAATAATTCAGACTGTCTTTGGTGGAAGCTTATAAACTCTAGTTTGACGACTACTAGATACAGAGTACGATACCCTACAAATACAAACATCCCATCAAGGGAGGGAAAGAGAGTCAAGTCCCTTGAGAAAGTGATCGACACGACATGGGTCTTAATGAATCCTTCATGCCTGCACCTCAATCTTCTCCAACCAATCATCGTCAACCAACTCGCGCAGCTTTCTCTTTTCGATCTTTACATTCCAACCTAGATCAGCCCACTTACACCGCACACTTCTTGTCGAGTTAGTAGTCCTGTCAAGCCAGGTTTAAATAGGAGACAAGCTAGAAACACAGTTTATTTCTAAACGAAAACGCCTCGTCAACATACAAGTCAGTAATGGCTTTGTCGCACAGCCCAAACACTTTATTGACTATCGATTCCAAGCGCCACCCCGCTTGTGTCCAAGTGTGTCTAAGTATGTACAGTCGGCAATTATCTCCCGTGGCCAGCCTTGTACAGGGGTCGGGCAGGGTACCATTCAGCTTGTTAGTCTCAAACATGAGTGTCTGGACCAGTACAGCGTGTGATAGACTCCATGCCGACGCCCAGGTAGCAGAAAAGTTGGCCACCTAAGTCTTGGGACACAAAGATAATTAGTCTAAGAAGCCTAGTCTAAGCAGCATAAGGTGACCTACTAATTTCGTCTCTTATGCTTGCAACGGTCAACTTTTCTGATGTCCTGAGGACGACTTCAAGAGCAATGGGAAGTTAATTATATCCCCATGCAAGGAGTTACACAACCCATATCACTACTGAAGCCACCGAGGCACAAAAGCATTTATTCAATCTCCTCTCAAACGCCTCTTCCTGATCCACCACACTTGTACGCCCAACGGTGCTGGTCAAGCTTGTTCAATGGACAGCTGGGTGCGGCTGAAAGACGCTAACGCAAGCCATCCGCCAGGGGTCCTTGAACATGAATCTGCCTTGGGCTTGTTTGTCTAAGGGGAGTGAGTCAGTTGGATGGGGGTATAAGGCTGCCAAGCTGCTCTCGTTCTGCCCAAGACTTGACTTGTTAGTATCGCATTTTATACAGCAGTGACTCGCAAGATGACCCAACAACCACAGGCCAAGACGGAGCATATTCTCCAAACACCACTATGGATTGTTATTATCCGTGGCTTTCAGTTTCTTTTCTCTCTCATCATTGTCGGTCTATGTGGATGGATGATTCATGATGCTGGACTCCCTGAAAACTCCCTCTGCATTGCTATTGTAAGTACCTCAACTCAAACCTTCGACAGCACTAACACCTCACAGGCAGTCCTCTCCTGGATAGTAATCCTCTACAGTCTCTTGTCAGAAAAGCTCCCTGCCCTTCGAAGCTTATACCACATCATTGCTGTACTATGTCTCGACGCATTGATGCTCGTTCTCTGGCTCGCCGCCTGGGCTGCCACTGCTTCACGACGAGCCAAGTATGTTGTGCCCGTAACCGTGGGTAACTGCTACAGTGACGGCAGTCTTATCGATAGCAAGAACTGTAGTGTTTTCTACAAGCGTGATGGAGAGAATGTCATTCTCTTCAAGACTGGTTTGGCTATCTTGGCTGCCATTGCTGGATTGGGCGCCTTGGTCTGGTAAGTTGCACGTCTAGTCTCATTTGTGATATACTAACTGTAGTTTAGGGTCCTGTTCATTGTTACTTTCGTCTGGAGTCTTATCATGTTCCTCCGAGGACGCAAGCAGGGTCGCTTCGCTATTGATCTCTCGGGCTCGACAAACAACTACCAAATGGAGCCCAAGACTGAAGCCCAGGTCAATGTTCAGCCTCAACCTACACCAGTTGCTCCTCAATACCAGCAACAACCTGCTCCTGGACAATTCTCCCCTCAACAGCAGCAGCAATACCCTCCCCAACAACAGCAATACCCCCAAACGACACCCTCTCCATACCAACCAGCCCAGAGCCCATACCAGCAACAAGGCGCTTACCCTCCTCCTCCCGTATCACCCTACGATCCTCAACAGGGCCAGCAGCAGTTTGAGAGCCAGCAGAATTACGCACAGTATCCTCCTCAGCAATACCATGAAGCCCCCGGAACTACATCGCCTCCTCCCCACCAATACCATGAAGCCCCAGGAACTACGTCGCCTCCTCCCCAGCAGCAGCCTTATCCTGTTCAGGGTCACCCACAGTAGTAGATGAAATGAGAAGGAAATAATGGATTGATGAGATGGGGTGAAGTGTGGTGGAGTTTTAGTCTTTCGTTTAACTTTTGATACCAATGATACATGCAATTTAGGAATACAATGAGCTGTCTTCGTGCGTTTTGACATTGCAATAATAATTATCGCGTACTCATATTATACAGTGTTCCAGATAATAATCTATAGATATCAATAGTATAGTGATCAAGGAAGATACTACTGTAAAAACTGTTAACGTACTGCTGCAGACATTGAACTGTATTCTCAATAACGTACTTAATAAGCGAGTTGGCCAGACAAGCGAGTTGGCCACTTTTCATCACCTAGATAATAAGATTATTTATTAAAATACTATAACCTATTAAATCAATTAAAACTAATCGCTATCTTCTTTATTAATGACCTCTATTACCTCTTGATAGGTCCTTGCATTATGCCCAGTCTTGCTGTATATGCTATAGCGCTGAATACCTAGCCTAACTGACCTTTCTTAATTACTACTCCTTAATGATTTGGCTACTACCTGCGTATTAATATCTATCTAATTAATTTAACTCTAACTATTTCCTATAGTTATCTTGCCGCTATCTTATAGTTAGGTCCTTTTAACCCTCTTTACCTAACTAAAGGTTATATTCTCCTCTTAAAGCTCCTAAACCTTAGCTTATAATAATACTATCTCTTATATATTTTCCTTTAATGCCTTAGTATTAGACTTAATAGTATTAATAATAGACTCTAGAGAGCTACTTTTATATCCTCTGATTTATTTCTAAAGGTATTTTAAATAAAAATTAGCCTTAAGGACTATCTTTAATATCTTTAGGGTCTAGGGTTAAGCCTAGCTGGTATCCCCTTTAGGCAGTATAAGAGTCTATAGCTATATATTAAGCTTTAAGATTATATTTTCTAGGTTAAAAGGAATAAGCCTAGCTCCCTTAAAACCTCCCTTAATATTATATTCTATAATAATAGCCTAATAAGTAATATAAAAAATAGGGAAGAACTTAATCTTAGTAATATAGTTTATAGAGTATCTAATAAGATAATTAATTTCTTAACTATAGGCTATTTTAAGTAGCCTAAAGCACTTAATATTAAAAGGCTAAAGTAAATAAGAGGTATAAATAAGTATATATAGTATAATAATCTTCTTTTCCTTATAGTATGCTTTAAAGTTAGCTAAGTAATGACTTTTATAGCTATTAAGGATTAAAAGGTAATACTAACTGACTAATCAGTTAATTATATACTTATTAAAGTGCTTAAGCCACTTAAGACCTATCTTATTATTTATCTATCTATTTTAGGTTATAGTAATAGCTTAATTAGCCAGGAGGCTGCTTCCTTTATATCAGTTATAAAGATAATACTTACTTATAACTATAATAAATAGCAGGATAGCCTAGCTTATTATATTAATCCCTTTAATTATAGTAACCTATTTTTAATTTTTAAGCTATATTAATTTTAGCTTTTTATACCTTTTGTAAGAGTACAGGTAGCATGCTGCACTTTCCCAATAGACCAAAAGATCAAGCAGTTATGGCACAATATGCCGTAACTATGCCACACATCCATATATAAGGGGCCCAAGCCTTCTGCAGAGGTTCGGCGACTTCAATACCCTTACATATAATATAATATTATAGTTAAATTATAGAATCTATTTTATTTAAAAGAGTAGATATTACTTAGGGCTCTTTTTAACTTAAATACCTAAGGGCTTTCTCCCTAGGTATATATTATTAAAGAAATAGCTAATTAACTTCTTACTAGTTATAATACCTAACCAGTTAATTAGCACTAGGCTATTAATTTTATTAATTAATAACTAGATCTTAAAATATAATATCTATAGAGGTATAACTATAAGAGATCTTTATATAATAACCTAGCTTTTATTTATAATTAGTTTAAGCTTATATAAAATATAATTATAAAATATAATATCTAGATTAATAATATCTAGAACTTTAATAAGATTAGCTTTATAATAGGTATAATTTCAATTAGAAAAGTAATTATAAAAGTAGAAAGGTGTAAGGGTATTGAAGTCGCCGAACCTCTGCAGAAGGCTCGGGCCCCTTATATATGGATGTGTGGCACAGTTACGGCACATTGTGCCATAACTGCTTGATCTTTTGGTCTATTGGGAAAGTGCAGCATGCCACCTGTACTCTTACATTATAAAGGTATACCCTTCTTTTGGTTATTAAGAGTATTATAATTAATATTATATATCTTAGAGGTATATCAGATACTTAGTTTAGGGTTATTCTAAAGGGCTTAAAGAGCAAGATTGACTTGAGCTTCTTTTAAAGGCTGCGACATTTGTGGTAGTTGAGATTTAATTGATTTGATAGTGTTAATATAAGGTGAGGGATTTTTGGCCAACTCGCTTATCTGGCCAACTCGCTTATCAAGTACGTTACATTAATTTAACTACCCACCAAAGTAACTCTAGATAGACTTAGATCGGATACAGACAATAAGTAACCTAAGAGCAGGTCTAAAGTGGCATAAATAGACTAAATTATCTTCTTTTAGTCTATGGCTACATTTAATCTCTTAACCTCTAAGCACGCGTGCCTAATAATCTGCATCATCACCCTCTTCATCACCTTCTTCATCACCCTATTAATCACCCTATTAATCACCCTATTAATCACCCTCTTCATCGACCTCTTCATCCTCTTCATCATCCTTATCGACCTCTTCACCCACCCGCGCAAAAATGGCGACAGAGGAGTAAAACGATGCACATTCAGGCTCACTCTCAGCGACCATGTAAACAGAAAGAGCAAGCTCCTGGTGGGTAGTCGTGTCGGGAGCGTGGTTAAGCCAGTGGACCTTCTCACGGCTATACCCATCGAGATGGCGGAGCGGGTTCGGAACATAGGAGTCGTCGTCGCCGCGGTACCAATCATCAATACATAAGTCTGAAAGGTCTTCGGTTATGCAAAATGTGTTTTCAAGGTCACTGTCGTCGTAATAATGACGTCTCGAACGGCGCGCGTTGGGATTATTGGCTAACTCCGCCAGGCGTTCAAGCTCCATCTGTTTCGATTCGAGTTCGCCTTCGACATACCGCGAATCATCGAGTACCGCGCCAACACTGACATTACACACAAACCGCACAAGGGCTTGGTAGACTACCATGTCAATGCCTTTGAGCATATGATCGATCTCCTTGCAGGATGACTCGGAAGTATGGGGGTAGCGGCGAGTGCATGTGAAACCGATGATATGTGCTATTATAATGAGTTAGCTCCAGACTTACAAATGGCCGAGACTGCTTACGCTCTCCAGTAGATTTTATCTTTTCGATAAGCTTCTCAAGATCAGTGTAGAAGTGGGTGGATTCCTGATCCAAAATATGTCTTTGGTTTGCCATGAAACCATGGCCCCAAGTTGACCAGACCAGGTTGTACGTCAACATTACCCTGTGACCTTCGGTAATCGGCAGAACTTCATGTTCACAAGCACTTAGGAAAGCGGCCCATTGGATGGTTTCTGAATGCTGAGATGCCCCGTCGAACTCGACTTGTTGACCGTCATGTCGAAAGGCAATCTGTCCACCTTTGTGAGCGACCGGTAGACAAACCACGAGTGAGCCCATCTGACGACCCAAGTCTGGATTGTTGACAAGGGGCTGAGATGTGTCTGATTCAGCAGAGAATACCTATACAGTATGTTAGCAAACATAGAGACCGCATTTGTTAATTGGATACTCACGTCTAGCTTGCACAGCTCAGCCTTGACTGCAACCGCTCGTTTCTCTGAGTGTTTGCTCTGAACCAAAGTCTGATTGATCGTTTCAAGAATGCCATACGCAGCAAGGTTAAAGTCCGTCCAGATGTTGTCTGCATCCATCGTGACGGGGGTATTCAGCTGGGTGGTGTCATCAGCCAGGGGAAGTCTCAGAGTGGAATATCCGTCCCATCGAATAGCAACCTGAGCATTGCTAGAGGTTGTGTCGCCTTCGGTTGTGTCACCTCCGGCTGCACCATCATACTGAACATGACCTCCGATGGCAAAGATTCCTTGTCTTTTGCCAGTACAGAGGATACGTTTTCCAGAAGGTCTTTGAAAGGACAGGGGCTTCTTCCTGTCGATCTTCGAGTTCGACTGAAGGTGTTTTCTCGCGTACGAGAGAGGGGTCAAATACGGGGAGTCCCATGATGATAGTCTTGTGAGAGTTGTTGTGAGACTTGCTGTGAGACTTGTATATTTAGAAGAGAGGAATCCTTCAGTCAAGGCGGGACGGGATGGCCTCTTTTATATCCTTTCTGACTTTGTTTGAGTTTTTTTGCAAAGTCTTGAGTTTCTCAACATACTTTGGATACTCACTCACAAGTTCAACACATACTACCCACAGACTAAGCTTAATACGTCACATCCTCGAAGTTAGATGGATGGCTGACTCTTCTACTAGATAGTAGAAAAGCTGACCCCCTAAGTCTTAGAGTACAGAAATAAATAGCCTAAAGGGCATAGTCTAAGCAGCATAAGATTACCTACTAATTTCGTCCCTTATGCTCTGATCGGATACCCTGAGGCTCCTCCAATATGTGACCGTTGGATCAGATGCCTGTAAACTGAACTCCATGATGGCCTCTTGTTGGTCTAGGGATCAATGCTAATAGGCAGCAATAAAGTGGCTTTGGAAACTTGCGAGAAAAGATCAAAATGCTTCAGAAGTCTAATCTAAGTTGTATAAACGGATATACTGAGTCCATCTCTAATGCTTCTGCGGCCAAATCCTGATCACGGGGGCGTTATTGTGGACAAGGCATACTCACAGCACCACAAAATAATCACTTCTGCCTAGAGATGTCTAAAGATGCCTGGATCTCGACAAAACCATGAAAAATAAACGAACAACCTGAAGATGATGACCTTTGGTCGTGATGTTGTACTTCAACTCAGACCCCAAAAAGGAAGGCGGTCAATGTCGTCAAAATCCATTCAATCATGGGCTCACTTCACCATCTCAAGCCCGCAAGCTTAGCTTCTCGTCCAATATAGCTTCAATCGCTTCTGTCTAACGAATATACCACGACCATCACGACGATCGATCATTAATACGGGTCTTATCTTTCAACCGCTTCCTCCCTCCCCCCCGATCCGAGGCCGCAATGGCCACGCAAAACCCCCCAATGCCTCAAGAGAAGCTCGGCGTACCATCTCGAAACCCTCTACCTCTATCTGCGTCGCAAGAAGCACAAGTCCGAGATATCTTTTACCAAAAAGTGCGAAAAGAATGCGCCGACGAGATTAAGGGTGTGTAGCGGCCACATACTCTGGCCATCAATTACTTGCAATTATTAACAATTTTTAGCCTTCGCTGCATGCGCTCTAGGTCGGACCTTTACAGTATCATTCGCCTGCCGAGCCGAACACCGCGTCATGAACAATTGCATGAAGATCCACGCCACACAAGCAGCGCACGACGAAGCACGAGAGGAGTGGTTTGCCTTACGGATAGAGCGACAGAAGGAGAGGGAGAAAAAAGCGAGAGTCGCCCAAGCTCAAGAAGACTTTATGCGCGAGTGGTGGGGGTTGCCGGAGCACGTGAGGTTATCGAGACAGAAGGAGATGGAGAAGAGGGGAGAGAGGATACATGGACTTGCAGCGAGGGATCGACCGAGGGATTGATAAGATAAGCATATGGCGTTGAAGAGAATGGGGGAGTATTGTAAGAATAAACGAGGTAAATGAGGAATTGTACAGTAGCCAGTTGATGTCAACTGCAGCGATGACATTCGATGGAACAGAAAGAAAGGTTGTATCCATGCAGCCAGTAGTATTGTCACCCAATATTGAAACAACCTGCGGCCTCAATCATCAAGATCATCCTGGATACTTCTCAAGAGGGCAAGAAACAAATTGTGACGAGCTAGTTGCCGCCCAGCCTCTTGATAGTCTGTAGTATTTAGTCTATATTTTAGTCTTAGTAGTTGATATAATGGTTCATGTATGCGACGATGGGGTTGCATGCATCAAGCGGTCAACGTTGAAGTTTCAGTCGAGTCGTCACAGGAAGGCAAAGTATGTCAATTAACTCCTTTATTCTTTCTCTTTTTTCCTTTTAATTAAGACAAAGAGAATACTCCCATTCTGTAGAGTCTGTCTCATCCTAGCCATATCTGTAATTCTCAGCCATGTAATTCTCAGCTCCTTCAATGACCGTCTCACGCATCCATCACATCAAATCACTCCTCAAGACCAGTAAAAACCATCCCCGGCCAACCCAAGTCATTTATGCCCGCAGCCAATTAGACCCCGTCTTCCCCTCACTCCAGCGCGTCTCCAGAGCGCTTAGCATGCCTCCTGCAGTGTGATTGTCCCCCCGATTGGCTGACAGGGATGCTATTTTCGTGACCCCCTTGTCCAGTGTTAGTCGGAGCGCTTAACGAGGGGAATAGAGAGAAAGAATATAATATTGATGAGACTTCTTTCGGTATTTTGTTTCTTGGTTTTTTATTATTGTTGGTTACGTCTGTTTGTTTGTTTTGAAACACCGTAATTTTGTTACCTGTTGATCATGAAGCGGTAGCAACATCACCTATACCCATCTTTGATACCCTGGATTCACATCTCTTAAAGTATCGCATCTTTAATCGAGATACTGTTTGATACAGAATGTCTACTCCAACCCCAGGAGGGTTCTCGCTATTTCCGAGCCCAAACGCTTCTAAGCCACCGCCTACTTCACGCAATCAGACCCCGAAACCTCGTCGCTCTGAATCTCGTGAGCGAGATCTTCGTTCCGCTACACCACAAACCATGGCTCCAGAACCATCTGAGCCTGTTTCGCCACCGAGAAATGGGCGACAGACGCCACAGAATAGAGCCCAAACACCTCAGAGAGCTCAGACACCCCAGGGACAAGCACCGCAAAATAGGGCACAGACACCACAGAACAGATCCCAAACGCCACAGGGTACACCTCAGAACAGATCACACACCCCAATCGAGTTCGATCCTATTCGACAGCAGCAAGAACCAAAGCCCGTCAAAGTCCAAAGACCAAGACCAACCGTACAAATCCCAGGTCGTGCCGATACCGGCAACATCCAAGGCCCCGCGCTCGTCCGCAACAGCAGTGATCGATCTCGAAGCTCCATTGCGAAACCTCCTCTTGGTGGTGAAGCCACTGCGCAACCCCTCCGATCAATCTTTCCAGCGTATAACCCAGAGCTGCCGCTGAACCAGCAACACTATGTTCCCACCGAGACTCGACCAGCTGAGATCCCACGAGCAGTTATTAGTCGGCAGACATACCATGAAACACCCGCCGGAGCCGCACCAAGAAACCCACCGGTTCGAAGTCCCGTTATTAGCCCCATGAGCATTCAATCCGCGCAGTCTTCGTGGCCCCATCGTGCTGCCCAGCAACAGGAGCCACCGCTAATTCCGACGGTTAGTTCGAATGAACTTCTCAAGAGTTATTGGAAAGTCGCAAATGGATGGCAGGCTTCAGCATCCGAGGGAAGGGTGTACTGCATGAAGTTGACACAAGAAAAAGATGCGCCTGTCTACAGTCTGTCGTCTGCGACGCAGCCATTTTACAATCTCCGCTTGGATCCAACTTCGGCTTCGGCGTATGTAACTCTTACAAGACATGATCCCAACAAGCCTTACAAAGCACCCAAGCCTGAAGCAAGTTCTTCAGCGAGCAGTATTATTAGCGGTGCTGTCGGGCACAACTCAGGTAGTAAAGTCACCGACACGAAGCATTGGCAAGAAGCTCTTACCACGACTCTGGAGGAAGAGACGAGGAGACATCCCCCCAACGATGGCCTCGTTGCACTTCTTATGCCCTCGCCGGCTACAAAGATGGCCATCGAGAGATCACAAGACCCCGCATCTGTGATGCTGGCAGAAAGGGAATGCGCACGTCTTGTGTGGGATGAAGATAGTTCCCATCACTTCCTCGTCCATCCCGCCCTCGCAACCCCCTTCTGCGTCACCATCGAGCGCTCCCCCTCATGGTCCCGCGTAGAATACACCCTCGAACACAACGAATCACCCCAACACCTCGCCAAGCTTACCCGGGATGGCACCGGCAGCGGCTGGCTAGAGATCGACACAGGCATCGCCTCAAAGATAGAGTCGTACTTTATCGTCGACGTAGCTGTCACGGCACTCCTCCTCGTAGCGCAAGGCGACGAGAAAAACAACCCAATCACAGAAGCCTTTGAGCCCCCGCCGCCTCTGATCCTGACAGCCAAGCAGGAAAAACGTCTGAGCAAGAATGTCAAGCGCGAAGAAAAGAAAAGCAAGAAGCGCAACATGGAGGCGTTTGAGATTGACGTTGAAAGCCAGGATGAGAGTCTCGGCAAGGGCAAGTCAAAAGACAAAGAGGACAAGCTACCTTTTTTGATCAGGGTGATTGTCAAGATCGTCAAGGGTCTATTTGCGTGCTTCATCTGGCTGCTGACGATAAGTTTCCGGTGTGTCGGGTTCGCGTTCAAGGGATGTTATAAATGCATCGGATCAAAGTATTAATGACATGACGAGATATTTGGAGGCATGGGAATTTTCACGTATTTTCATATTTTTTGTATCATATATCATACACCCACGGCGTTCTTTCTCGAATGGGGGTATCTATTAGCTTTTGCCAAGTGCAAACGTAACGAATAAAACACGAAGGAAATGACCAGCAAGTAATTTTCATCTCTATCGCTTTCTTGTCCGCACCATAATCTTCTTTCCTTTGCGCGTGCTTCCGCCAGATGTCGCCGTCTTGGCCATTTTTGCGCGCTGGATCTCGAGTTCGCCCTCGGCGTCTGTGAGGACTTTTAGCTTTTTGCGGGCATTTTCGAGTTGGTGGCGGAGACGACGGAGGGCCTTGGCGCGTTCAAATTCTGCGTCTCCTTCTTTGATCTCCTTCTTGTCGTCTTCCTCGTCCTCCATATCCAGGTGTTCTTGTAATGTTTCCTCGCGCTGCTCTTCATCATCCATAAAGATAATCTTTCTAGGCGCCTTGGGAGCGGTAGCAAAGTCGAATTCCGAATCGCTGTCTTCGTCTTGGTCCTCCTCCTCGTCGAGCTTGTCGAATCCTCGGGTAAGGACTACCTGCTCCTCCAACTTGGCCACCTCTTTCGCAACAACCTGTCGCATCGTTCGAACGTAGCCCAAATCCTGCGTCTTGAGGAGTCGCACGGTGTCCACATCCATGATCTTGTTTCCTCGATCGCCCTGCACCGTTCCGGACCATTTCTTTCCATCCTTGAGTTTGGAGCCCGGCCCGTTGCGGGACATCATTCCAAAGTAGAACTCATCCTCGTTTCGCTCAGAGGCCTTGTCGCGGAGGTTTTTGAGGGTGGCCTTTTTCTTGTTGAAGTCTTTGGCTCGGAGGGAGTAGTCCTAGACTGGTGAGAAGCTGGTTAAATGGTGGGATAGCGAAACAAACCTTGTGTTTCTCGAGAAGACCGAGGCGACGACGCTCTAATGGTTGAGCGCGCTCACGGTGAGGTCGCCTGGCGACGGCATTTCGCATAGACGACATTTTGCTTTGTGGTGATGTGATATGTTCACGCCGTGAAGAATGGATTGTCTAGAAGAAGAAGCGGCAGAATTATTTTCATATTTTTGGCGGTGTGGCGTAAGATAAGATAAGCATGAGCACAGCCACAGTTGATGTCTAGTTAGACATGATCACCGGAAGCTAGCTTCACTTCCGCCGATTAAACACGGATAAGCTAAAAATATATGGTTAATTTGGCTTGGCTGTAATGAGATGAAGCTTGTCGCATTCGTGAGTAAACGTTTCACTTCATTTGTTCATTTGATCTAGCTCCCTCAATTCAGTGGCTTGCCAGGGGTTTCAGCCGGTCAGCTTGTTTGACTTTTGGTTTCCAAGGCACGCGACAGCTAATGCACCCCTGAAAAGCCAATGCAAGTGCTGACTCTTGGTGATCTGCAGCTAGACGAGTATCGCAGCCATCCTAACCATAGCTGTTAAACACTGTATCTGTTTATTCTGTATGTCTATCTATTTGTAGCCGTCTATCTCAGATATTATTAAACGAGGTCTGTACTCATCTAATTAATATCTCGCGTAACTCGTTTGTTTTAAACAACCACCGTGCACCGCGTATTGATCTCCCTGCACTCGATATGTCATAGTGCCTGCGGATCTCACGTCAATCGTCTAGTTATTCTTAGAAAGCTTGCGTGTCAGAGTGGGGAGACAGTCAATAACTGTTTTACTCCTTGTCTTGGGATCCTTGCTTACGGTGGCTTTCATCGTATAAGATCTGGCTTGTCCCCTTTCATGCCAGCATTGAGTGTCCATGGACCTGGATTGAATTGCATTCCCTCCTTTTCTTTCCTTTTTGTGTATTTGGTCGTAATTATGGGCGTGGCTTTACCATTTACAGCGTCAAGGGCGTTGCTCTCACTCTTCATCGCAGTGGTGGTATTTTATTGTTTCTTCCACCAAATACCGACGTACCGTACTCCCAAGATCAATTTTATTCCTAGCAGCTATGATTGGAGTCGACACAAGTTACAACATCCAGTTGAATTGAGTAGCATGGTCAAACCTCCCCGTGGGTCGCCTGTGAATCTCCCCCGAATTCAACACGACTTTTCCAACCCCGAATTGAGAAAACGAGAGCTCGCAACCGCCGATGTCCGACGAAAAGAAATCCTGCAAGCTTTCAAAAAGACATGGAAATCCTACGAAAAACATGCTTGGGGACATGACGAACTCAAACCGTTGAGCTTGCAAGGCAGTGATCCTTTTGGCGGGTGGGCCGCTACCATCTGCGACAACCTCGACACGCTATGGCTCATGGGTTTGAAGCGAGAGTTTTACAAGGCCGTCGACTACGTTTCCCGCATGGACTGGGATCTTCCCACGAGCAACGGTTTCAATGTGTTTGAAACCACCATCAGACATCTTGGCGGTCTACTTGCGGCTTATGAGCTCAGTGGTGAGAGCGCCTTGCTGGCCAAGGCAATTGAGGTGGGGGATTTGCTGTACGCTACCTTTGACAACGAAGAACACATGCCGCCGCATACTATACATTTTAGTGACCTAAAAGACGGCAAAGGTCGTCCTGAACCGAGACAGAGTACGGCTAGTCTGGGGAGTATGAGCATGGAGTTTACTCGTCTTTCGCAGCAGACGGGTAATCCCAAGTATTACGACGCAATTGACTTTATCACCAAGGCATTCGAGAGGACACAAAACGAAACTTCTATACCTGGACTTTGGCCGATTCAGATTAATGCGCAGGATGGATTCAAGGTTACCGACAATACGTTTGGCTTGGGTGCTAATGGCGATTCGCTTTACGAGTACCTCATCAAGGAGTATGTTCTCCTCCAGGGTCTTGAGCCAAAGTACGAAAAGATGTATCTCAAGGCTGCCGACGCTGCAATTGAACATTTAATATTCCGACCGATGCTACCAGAGAAGGAAGACGTGCTCATGCTGGGTGAAGCCACTGCCTCCCCTCGAACGAAAGAGGTCCGATTGAGGACAGACGTGGAACATCTCACTTGTTTCGCAGGAGGCATGTATGCTCTCGGCGGTAGAGCCCTTGGACGAGACGACCACGTTACAATCGGCGAGAAACTAGCTCGAGGCTGCGCAAAAGCATACTCTGCCTATCCAACCGGCCTCATGCCCGAAATCGTCCACGTCGAGCGCTGTCCAACTCTCGAACCCTGCGAGTTCAACCCAAGCTCCCAAAAAGAACCCCTCGGATTCCGCGCCAGAGACACAACCTACCTGCTCCGACCCGAGACCATCGAGAGTATATTTTATATGTACCGCATCACCGGAAAGGAAGAGTTTCGCGATATTGCGTGGGATATGTGGCTTGCGGTCCGCGCTGCTGCCGAGACGGACGAGGCGTTTGCGGCGGTGATGGACGTCAATGCGGATGGGGAGATTAAGCATAAAGACTCCATGGAGAGTTTTTGGATGGCTGAGACGTTGAAGTATTTTTATCTTATTTTTGCGGATGAGGAGCTTGTTAGTTTGGATGAGTGGGTGTTTAACACGGAGGCGCATCCATTGAGACGGATGGTGAATTAGGTCTTGTTAGATCTAAATGATAGAGAGGAGAAATAGAAAGAACTTGACATTACATCAGGCATCGTGCGGGAAACGTCTCCGGGCCGGGCTTGGCTGCGGCCATGGGAGTCGAGGGGTTGACAAGGCCATGTCCCATCAACAAACAACAACTTAAGCCTCAAAGATTCCACTTCAATCTATCATAAGCCCTGTACAGCCAATAATTCATACATTCTGCAGGCCGCGCCACTTCTCCAACTGTCCCTCTCACGCCCTATGGATACCGGTTGTCTCACTGTCCCTCTACGAGACAACGAATAAAAAAAAGCCAGCATCAGCCACCACCAAGTCCATCCATGTTATTCCAGTTCGACATTAAGATAAGCCACTCCTCTTCTTTGTAATATAGGCAAATTCGTCATAATTTGAAAGACTCGCTCTTGTTTCTGTCTCTTGACGTCTCGGGGGATATGTTCAACAATTCAGGCGACCAGGGTTCGAGGCAACCTGGCGCTTCTAACCACAATTGAAACATGATTGAAGTGACTGGATATTTTCTGTTAGTGATCGATTCAGTTCAACTTGGACGTGCTGACTAACCTGTATTGTTGAATCCGCCTTGGGTCTGGTTATGGTTTTGTGTCTGCATCGTCTGTTTTAGCATCGTCTGTAATTCGAGAGTGGCCTTGTTTTGTTCGGGGAGATAATGTAGTTTTCACGTCTTGTAGCATTCTTCTTTTCTTTTTATTTCAGTTGAGCAGAGCCACGTTTAAATGCTCGTGCTGCTTGCTCACGCTACGTATGCGTTGCTCATGAGCATGGAAAGCCGGTGCTCATGAGCAAACACCCAAATCCACCTTGCTCACGAGCTGTCTGGAGCAGCTGCAGGAATGTTTTTGTGGGTAAATTTACAAGGTTGACAAGGTTGACCCTGAAGATCATCCTTATTACACTTGGTCAAGATATGTAACGAGCCTTACTTGCATAGACCACCAATAGGATGTTGACATGCTCGCCCAAGCTGCCTGCAAGGTGGATTCAGGCACTTGCTCACGAGCTCAAAGAGCCAGAGAGCGCCGTGAGCAAGACCTAGTTGCATCAGTCGGGTATTATACCTGGCTACCTGGGGAGCCTCAAACAGATCTCACATAAATCCACACTCTGCGGCGAACCATAACAATGGGCTATAATCAAGTTGCCTTCTTCCCTTTGTGAATAAGGCAGCACCTCTATCCTTTTGTGTTTGAAACCAGCCAGAATGACATCCGTTTCAACCCACCCGTTTGTTGATCAGCTCCCAGTCAATGGTGCCACTTGTGCTTCTAGGGCTGAAGAGACTTTGGCACAGTTGGATGGACTCTTTGCCGGCTTTGTTTTCCTACATGAAATAGAACCCGCTACCACGTGCACAAACAGCCTTCGAAATGGCCGTTCGAGGCAACCTCAAGTCGGAAGAGCTCCCTGGACCAACACAACAGATGGACAGCCTTGTCGCGCCCGCGATATGGCCTGGTCCTCCATCCGGGCTATTCGCAACGAAATGGAAACTCTTTGGAGCCAGTTTGTCAACGTTGCGGGCAATCTGGAAAACGTCGCTGTCAACAGAATTCTTGCTGACTACCAAGACGCCAAGGGGCTCCAACAAACAGGCGCCGTCGCTCTCCGAAACATCTTCAGTGGGCCTGTTCCGAACGATCTACGCAAGGTTTTTGCTTTTTGCTGCTTGTCTTATGTTGCTTCGCATCTCTTGTGCGCCAGAAACATGCTGGCCCAAGGTGACATCCTTGCTGGTCTTCGACAATGGCTGTATGCCCTAGACAGAGAAGATGAGCGGGAGGCTTTCAAGCTGCTTGTTCAACACCTTTGGCCTGAAGCTCAGCATCATTTACACTCCATGGACTCGGTACATCCTTTCCAATCCGGAACAATAGACCCTTCTCTAATCAACATCCAACCAACAGTGATGTCTCCGATCAACATTCAAAACTCCGCCTATCCACAGCAGGACCCTGAATTTTCTCTTGATCTTTTGGACATCTCTAACCTTGATCTGGGTTCACAATCACATCATTTGCAAGGTTACGACCCGCGGCCATCGTGCCCTTTTATAAGGTCATGGACGCCGATGCAATTGCCCTATGATGCATCACGACAATCGCCATACGATGCCGATCCGCCGTTCTCAATCCCCTCAAACGACCCCGAAACGTCGAACCACCTTCAGCAAACCTCTGTATTTAGAGCCGTGTTACAGTATGTCCAAGAGAACGCTGACTTCTGGTACAACATTGCTGGTCGCGGACTGGTATCAAGGGATTTCCGGGAGTGCCTTGCCTGGAGCCAGGAGAGGCTGTCACGAAAGATGGAGATACAAAGATCTTTCATTCACCCCTTGCTGCTAGAAAAGGCGAAACGCGACTTGGTATCCCGAGGTATTATCACCATCATCGAAGCCTTTGTCGAGCGAGGATTACTGCAGAAGCGACAGGAAATCGAATTCTACATACAACTTGCTGGAACTGTGCGCAATAACAAACCCCAGAATTCGTCCTTGGCTAATTGTTTCCAGTGTTTGTTCGATGATCAAGTGTCATTTCGAGAGTTCTGCGATTGGATCTATGGCTTTCGTCAAACCTCACCGCCGCTTTCTGTACCTATGATGCAGACTTCGACTTCTGAGTTCGTTAACCCTAGTCATGTTCTTTGTAAAAAGTCTGCTGACAAACTATTAGAAAGCCCTACTCATGTAGCCTGTGTTGGTACAGAAGTTCTCGATCCAGCAATTTGAGGAGACATACCAATTTGGTGCATGTCAAAAGCGAAAGGAGCAACCGCACGAACCAACATCATCGGTGAACAGTACGGATGGTATTTAGGTCTTGAGGAACTTTATTTATGAGTAACGAAATAAATTGACGGTCGCAACCTGGTATTGTTCAAGCCCAGTTTTGGCTGGAACCTGATTGATATGTTTTCGTGCCCACGCAGCCTGATTCGGATCGGATCATTGACTCTTTGCATAGTTAACTCATGACACTTGTTCGCGGTTTCGTACGTGAGTCGATACTAGGCCGGCTTGGCAGCGGCCATCTGGGTCGGTTAGGTGAGGCCATGTCTAACTCAACGAAAGGAGAGCGATAGAACTTCTCAGTGGTTCTCAACTAAAACGATCCAGCAGTCAGTATAAATAGAGATCAAACTCAACATACCTATTTGTGTTGCGTGAATGCGAATGCAAAGGTGCAGGAGTTTGCACACGGCCCATCAACAACGTCAGCCTCAATACCCCATTTCAATATGCATGAAACCCTGCACAGCTGATTATACATGCATTCCCCAGCCACGTCACCTCAAGTCCTAGATCCGCTGGCCAAAACTTAATAAATGGCTCGTTTTGATGGCCAGACCTTGAGGTGACTTGGCTCTTGTGACGAGTATGCTTGATGAGTTGTAAAAATTGCCTTGTTGAGTTGTGTTTCCCTGCTTGCATTTTGTCGCAACATTGTTTGTAATCTGAACATCGTCTTGTTTCCTCGAATAGTTTGTGTATTCTTCACGTTTTGTAGCGGCTTTCCGTGCTTGTGAGTAAATTTACTGGTCCGCATCTTGCTCGCGAGTAGCCTGGGGGAGTTGTAGTAATGTTGCTCTTATTTCTCCGTAAACACAATTGACAAGATTAACCCTGTCTTTTGCCTTTTCTATGCTCAACAAAGCGTGGTACTGAGTAAATCTTTGCTTGCATCAAAGAACTGTTGGACATGTCCTACTTGGAACCAGGAGACACTGCCACGAGAGTAGAGCACAAGACTCTTTCATTCGCCTACTGCTTCCTCTAGTTGTTATATAAAGCGTCATTTGGATAGTTTCTCAAGTAGATCAATTGGTATCATTTATCTGAGTTCGTAGTGTATATATTCATATCTTCTTAAGGGGCAACTGCCGTGAGGGGTAGTGTAGAGTTACGGTGAACTATAGGATGGTATCGAGGAACTATTTATACAAGAGACCAAATTTGACCACCATAGTCTGATAATTTCTGCCCGACCTTGGCCTGACTGACTTGCACGACCGAATTAACCATGGCCATTGGCTACATGCACTGCCAAAGCCTCAAGCATGACAGATCACTCCCCTGTGTGCCAACCATCCCTGTAAAACTCACGCTGCCTTTGCTGCATAATTATCCTTGTCGTTGTTGTGTTGTATCGTGGTATCGTTCGTGCTAGGTCTCGGCCTATTTAGGGCTCTTTCGGAAGACCACACATCAGTTGCTGATGCAATGGTTCCTGATTCATTAAGCCACGCCTGCAACATAACAAGTTCTGTTCACCGTTAGTAACGGTGCTGGAAACAAGGTTCTGGTGGTATACG